>NC_045436.1:3810704-3842685 GCF_002776525.5 Piliocolobus tephrosceles | reverse complement strand
AACCCCATCTCTACTAAAAATACAAAAACTTAGCCAAGCATGGTGGCACATGCCTGTAATCCCAGCTACTCGGGAGGCTGAGGCGGGAGAATCACTTGAACCCAGGAGGCCTCCATGCCTGACGCAAGTGAGCCAACCTCGTGTCATTGCACACCAGCCTGGAGCCTGGGCGACAGAGTAAGACTCTGTCTCAAAAAAAAAAAAAAAAGGAGGTAAGTTTTTCATAGGTGTCCTTTTCCACATTTAAGTTCTCTTCTATTCCTAGTTTATTGTTGTTTTTAATTCAGATTAAGGGGTAAATTTTGTCAAATGCCTTCTCTGTATATTAAGATAATCATATGATTTATTTATTCTATTCACATGGTAAATTATATAAATTGATTTTCAAATATTAAATCCTGGTATAAACCCAACTTAGCCTGATGTAGTATTATTGTTAAATATCACTGGATTTTATTTGCTAACATGATATTGAGGATTTTTATATCTGTGTTCTCAGAAATAGTGATCTGTAATTTTTTGTTGTGCCATCCTTGGTGTTTTGGTCTCAGGATTACATTGGTCTCATTAAGGTAGTTTGTGCTTCCTCTTCTTTTATTTATGAAAGAGTTTGTTGAATTTTGATATTTTTCTTCCTTAAATGTTTTATAGAATTTACTAGTGAAACCATTTAGGCTTGAAATTTCTTTTGGGATGTTTTGGTTTCTTCAATGAATACAGTGCTATTCAGAATTTCTGTTTTCTTCTATAAATTTCAGGAATCAAATAATTGAATTCATTGAATTTCTTGATGTAAACTTGTTCTAATGCGCTTTAATGTCATTTGATGTCTGTGGAATCTGTAGTTATATCTCCTCTTTCACTCCTATGGTGGCAATTTATTTCTCAACCAGTCTTGCTAGAAGTGCACCACTTTTATTAATCTTTTTAAATAACAAATTTCAACTTGGTTGATTTTTGCTTTTTTTCATCTGTTTCATCCTACTGACTTATGATTTTATATTATTTCCTTCCTTTTACTTTTATTGAGCTTAATATTTTTTTCTTGTCTAGCATGTTTTATCTTGATAGTTTAGCTCACTGATCTTTTTCTTTTTTTTTTTCCTTTGAGACAGAGTCTCACTCTGTCGCCCAGGCTGGAGTGCAGTGGTGCAATCTCAACTCACTGCGACCTCCAGTCCCCTGGTTCAACCGATTCTCCTGCCTCAGCCTCCCGGGTAGCTGGGACTACAGGCGCCCGCTGCCACACCCAGCTACTTTTTTGTATTTTTAGTAGAGACAGGGTTTCACCGTGTTAACCAGGATGGTCTTGATCTCCTGACCTCATCATCCACCTGCCTCGGCCTCCCTCCCAAAGTGCTGGGATTACAGGTATGAACTACCGCACCCAGCCCTGATCTTTTTCTTAATGTATACTTTAATGCTACACATTTCCCTCTTAGCACTGTTTTTGCTGCATCTCGCAAATTTTGATATGCTTTGTTTTAATTATAATTTAGTTCAAAATCTTTTCTAATTTCCCTTGGGATTTTTTTTCCTTTCACCCATGGGTTATGTAGAAGCATGTAGTTTAATTTGCAAGTATTCAAGAATTTTTCTAGTTATAATTTTACTATTGATTTTAACTTAATTCTCATGTGGTTTTAAAAATACTCTATATAATTTTAATCTTTTAAAATGTATTGAAACTTGTTTTAGGACTCAGCATTTGTCAATGTTAGTCTATGTTCCTTGTACATTTGAAATTAATATGTATTTGCAGTAATTTGTTGTAATAGTCTATAAATATCAGTTAGGTTGAGGGGTTAATAAAGTTGCTGAATTCTTCTCTTTGTTGCTAACTTGTTTGGTCTACTTCTGTGAATTTTTAATATATGGCTGTAAAAATTTTCCACTATGATTGTAAAGTTTTCTAATTTTCCATTTAGCTCTGCCAATTTTTGTTACTGTATTTTGAAGTTCTACTCTTCATTGCAAATAAATCTAGGATGTTTGTGTAATGAATTGACCCTTGTCAACATATGGTTATAAGTGTATCTTTTTCAAATTCCTCTTGTCGGAAAGCCTACTTTGTCTGATAATATAGTCACATTGTGTTACTTGTGATTAGTGTTTACATGGTATATTCTTTTACTTTTTTTTTTCTTTTGAGACAGAGTCTTACTCTGTTGCCCAGGCTGGAGTGCAGTGGCGAGATCTTGGCTCACTGCAACCTCCGCCTCCTGGGTTCAAGTGATTCTCTTGCCTCAACTCCCCAAGTAGCTGGGATTACAGGTGCCCGCCACTATGCCCAGCTAATTTTTTGTATTTTTAGTAGAGACAGGGTTTCACTGTGTTGGCCAGGCTGGTCTCGAACTCCTGACCTCATGATTCGCCCACCTGAGCCTCCCAAAGTGCTGGGATTACAGGCGTGAGCCACTGTACCTGGCCTCTTTTCCATTCTCTAACTTTCAACCTATTTGTGTCTTTACAGTTAAAGTATTATCCTATTGAATTCATCTTACTTTTTTATCTGACAATTTCTAATGTTTAATTAAGAGTATTTAGTACCTTTTCACCCGAATGTAATTGTTGATATTGTTGGGTTTGGTAACAATTGTTTTCTACTTATTCCATAACTCCCATCTCTCCTTGGTCTCATGTTTTCTGCCTTCTTTTAGATTAATTGAATTATAAGAATTACATATTATTATTTCTATTGGTTTTTGAAATTTACATTTTAATTTTACATTTATAGTATGTGTTCTAGGGGTCATAATATGGACCTAACCTTATCGTAGTTTACTGAAATTAATATTTTACAATTTCATGTTAAGAACCTTGTAACAGTATAATTCAATTTTCAACTGCCAACACTTTTTACTATTATTGTCATATATTTCATTTCTGTCTTTTCTTTTTTTTTGAGACAGAGTCTCACACTGTTGCCCAGGCTGAAGTGCAGTGACGCGATCTCGGCTCTCTGCTGACTTCTGTCTTACAAACTCTGCAGTACAATTTTATTATTTTACTTTAAACAATCACTTGACTTTCTTAAAAAGATTAAGAAAAAGTATTTTGTATTTGCCCACATATTTACCAACTCTGGTGCTGGTGTTCTTCTTTTTTTTTTTTGTTTTTTTGCAGATTCATGTTTTCACATCCACCTCTGGCCATCTTCCTCAGCCTGAAGTGCATTCTTTAATATTTTGTGGAGTGCAAAACTGCTGGTGATAAATTCTCTCTTCACCTTTGTTTCCTGGAAATGGTGGGGTTTTTTGTTTGTTTGTTTTTTTAAGACAGGATCTGACTCTGTCACCCAGGCTGGAGTGCAGTGGCATGATCTCAGCTCACTGCAACCTGTGCCTCCCAGGTTTAAGCTGTCCTCCCACCTCAGCTTCCTGCGTAGCTGGGACAACAGGCACATGCCACCACATCAGCTAGTTTTTGTATTTTTAGTAGAGATGAAGTTTCACCATGTTGGCCAGGTTGGTCTTGAACTCCTGTGCTCAAAGCGATCTGCCAGCTTCGGGCTCCCAAAGTTCTGGGATTACAGGCATGAGCCACGGCACCTGGCCTGAAAATCGCTCTTTTTTACATTCATTTTTAAAGGAAAATCTCACAGGACTTAGAATTCTAGGCTGACATATTTTTTTCAATACTTTGAAATTATTTGTTTTCTAATATCCATTTTTTTATTATTAAGAAGTCAGCCACAATTCTTATTGTTTCTCTGAGTGTAACATGTGTTTTCTTCTCTGGCTACATTTAGGATTTCTCACCTTGGCCGGTGTTGTGGTGGATTCCTGTAATCCCGGCTGCTCAGGACGCTGAGGCAGTAGAATTGTTTGTGCCTGGGAAGTAGAGGCTGCAGTTAGCCGAGACTACACCACTGCACTCCAGCCTGGGTGACAGAGTGAGACTGTCTAAAACAAACAAACAAACAAACAAACAAGATTTCTCACCTTTATCTTTGAATTTTGGCTATTTGACTATGGTATGCTTTGGTGAAGTCTTCATTGTTTTTGTCCTGTCTGGGATTTGCTGGGGTTTGTTCGTGTTTTTTTGTTTTTTGTTTTTTTTGTGTGTGTGTGTGTTTTTTATCAATGGGTTTATGCCTTTGAGAAATTTGACTTACTACTGTGTTCACCATGTTTTTGTCAACAGGTCTTAAGTATTCTGTTCTCTTTCTGTATTTCTCCATGATTCAGTTTGAGTGAATTCTACTGAAGTATCTTCAATTTCATTCATCCTTTCATCTATGTGTTCATTCTGCTCTTAAATCCTCTAAAGAACTTTTCATTTAAGATATTTTGTTTTCTAGTTCTAGAGATTTTGATTCTTCTTTTTCAGCTTTTTTGAGATATAGTTGACAAACTAAAATTCTATATATTTATGGTATACAATGTGATGTTTTGATACCTATATACAGTGTAAAATGATTACCACAATTAACCTAATTTAATATATTCCTCACCTCACATAGTTACCTTTTTATGTGTGTGGGCATAAAAACATTTAATACCTACTTTTTAAGCAATTTTAAAATATACAATACATTCTTATTAACTACCGTCACAATATTACACAAGATCTTGTGTAATATTGTTATTACACAAGATATATATATATCTTGTGTAAATAAAAATAAATAAATATATATATTTATTTATTGAGATGGGGTCTCACTTTGTCACCCAGGCTGGAATGCAGTGGTGTGATCACAGCTGACTGCAGTCTCAATCTCCCAGGCTCAAGCAATCCTACCCCCTCAGCCTCCTAAGTAGCTGGGACTATATGCACACACCACAATGCCTGGCTAATTTTTGGGGTTTTCTTTCTTTCTTTCTTTCCTTTTTTTGTTTTTGTAGAGATGGGGTTTTGCAATGTTGCCCAGGCTGGTCTCGAACTCTTGGGCTCAAGTAATCTGCCCACTTGAGCCTTCCAAAGTGTTCTGTTTACAGGAGTGAACCACTGAGCCCAGCCTCCATTATATATTGCAATTTTAATTTTCTGCTGAAATTCCTTATCTGTTCACACATTCTATTTTTTTTTCCTGAAAAGCTTAAAAAATATATTTTTAAACAGCAACTTTTATTTTAGGTTCAGAGAGTACAGGATTATTACAAGGACCAATTGCATGGTGCTGAGGTTTGGATACAATCAAGCCCATCACCTAGGTAATGAGCATAGTACCCAATAGGTAATTTTCCAGTCCTTGCTTCCCTTCCTGCCTCCCGCTTCTTGTAGTCTCCAATGTCTATTGTTCCCATCTTAATGTCGATATGTACCCAGTGTTTAATCTTTTAACATAATTATACTAGCTGTTTTTAAATTCTTTCTTTGCTAATTCCAAAATCTGAGTAATTGAAACTCAATTTCTATTGCCTGTTTTTCTCTTGGTTCTGGGTCACATTTTCCTGCATCTTTGCCTAACTCGTAAGTGTGTATTGAATTCTGAACATTACGTACGACATATTGTACAAACTCTAGATTCTATGATCTTCCCATAACGAGTACTCTGCTTCTTTCTGGCAAATATTTAAATATTTGATGGCTGTTCTTGCTTCCACTGAGGCTTGATTTTGGAATTTGTTATGGAAGCTTATTTGAGTTGACCCTTAGATTTGGGGCATGGCTTGGAGTCTTGGATCCTGACTTTATTCTGGCAACATGGCGCTTAGGGTTTCATTGAAAAATTCAAAATGTTTTCTGATCTCCTCCTTCTTGACTAGATTTGAACTCTGAACTATCTTCCTAGAACCAGGCAACTACTGAAATCTCTGCTTGTATATTCTTTTTCTTTTCGTTTGTGTGTATTTTCTTTTTGTATTTTTTGTTTGTTGTTTTATTTTATTTTAAGTTCTGGGATACGCGTGTAGGATGTGCAGGTTTGTTACACAGGTAAACATGTGCCATGGTAGTTGGCTGCACCTGTCAACCCAACCGCTAGGTATTAAGCCCTGCATGTATTAACTATTTTTCCTGATGCTCTCCCCACTCCCTGCCCTCCCCTGACAGGCCCCAGCGTGTGTTGTTCCCCTCCTTGTGTCCATGTGTTCTCATTGTCAGCTCCCACTTGTAAGTGAGAACGTGTGGTGTGTGGTATTCGGTTTTCTGTTCCTGTTAGTTTGCTAAGGATAACGGATTCCAGCTTTATCCATGTCCCTGCAAAGGATGTAATATTGTTCCTTTTTATGGCTGCATAATATTTCATCTTTTTAGCCCCTCAGTTGCTGATTTCTGCTGAGTTCCTTGAGTGCCGTTTAGGAACCAGCCAGAGACTTGCAGGGACTTTGTATGCTGATTTTAGAGCTCTCTTTTTGTGTCTAAGATTTCTTCTAAGATTTGTCCCCTTGATTTTCAATCACTGTGGCATCTCTGAACTTCAGTTTCTGTTTCCTGAGCAAAAAATGTCTTCTTCTCGTTTGAACCTGATTTCCTCATGCATCGTGTGAACGGAAAAGTTCCCATTCGGGAAAAGTCAGGTAAATGTAGAAGTCACTTAGTGTCCTTTGCTCCTTTCAAGTACCTTCTGCTGAAGAGTGTCTGCCTTCTTTGGGTTGTATTGTGTTTTGTATCATTGTTATTAGCACGAGGGTTTGTCTCACACAAGCAACTCCATTATTACTTTACTCCCATTAGTGTTAAATTCCACTGTTTTCCTAACATTTGACCTGTGTAGCCCCTAAAAGCATTTGAGTTCATAACCCCTATTTTAAATTTATAAAGGTCTGATTTTTTTTTACAAAATATATTTTATAATGAACATGTTCTATTTTTAATCAGGAAAAAAACACAACCACCCAGTTTGGGAAGGGTCTATTTCCCTAGATTTAGACAGGTATGGAAAGTGGTATATCCCATAAGAGCAGGAGAACACTGCTCAGTGGAAGTCCTCTGTGGAGGGAGGGCAGAGATCTGACATCCAAGCAGATGGCTGTGAGGGGTAAAACTCAAGGCTTCTAGATTCCCAGCTTCAGGCTGGACATGGTGGCTCACACCTGTAATCCTGGCACTTGGGGAAGCCAAGGCAGGAGGATTACTTGAGTCCAGGAGTTCAAGACCATCCTGGGCAACATAGTGAGACCCCCGTCTCTACATGAATTAAAAAAGAAAAAATTAGGCATGGTGGTGCACGCCTGTAGTACTAGCTACTCGGAAGGCCAAGGTCGGAAGATCGTTTGAGCCCAGGAGTTTGCAACTATAGTAAGAATCATGATTGCACTACCGCACTCCAGCCTGAGTAACAGAACTAGACCCCCTCACAACAATAACAACAACAACAACAAAATTCCCAGTTTCAGGAAGATTCCCTGCTCTATTGGAGATTTGGAAGCAGAAATCTAAGGGAGTTTTTGAAAGGTCAATGGTGACCATGGTAACATTGATCCTCATTTCATTTCCTAGGGGTCGTGAAAACAGCACATTCTGGAGCATTCCTGGAAAGGGTCCCAATAGCATTGGAAAAACCATTCCTCACCAACACAGTGGAATGGGAGCTGAAATCCAGGATTAAGTTCATACAAAAGAAATCGAGAAATATTTTTCATACAGCTGAGTTTTTGGCCTGAGAATCATGCTTTGCAATCCTATAGTAGACAGGGTGAGATGTGCTGTAGACCCGTGTCACAAGGTTCCCATCACAGCGCACCAAAGAACACTTTAAAAAAAATGTTTTATGGATGAGTCGGCACTTGTCAGATTAGGGGGCCCTGTCCTCACTGATGTCACTCGATCCTGTTAATTACCGAGTCCCGAGAAAGAGACACAGGTAAAAGTGAGCTCTGTATCCTTGGGCCATGTGATGTTCTCAGACAATTTCCAGATTCTCTGTAGTTGAACAGGGAGTTCACAAGCTTTCCCCATGACTCAGAAAATTATAACTGCCTGAAGAATTTTTAGAAGGCTATCAATGAGGAGACAGTCCTCTGGGACTGAGCAAAACATAGAAAACCATGCTGGATTCTCCAAATGTGGGATGTGATTTAGATAAGCTTCCACCCTTGATATGCTTTTCAAAAATAACCTTTATCATATTGTTATTTATTATTTCACTCAACACATAGTAAGTAGTGACTAAGGACCACTCACTCTTTTGGGCTGTGACACTCCCACAGGCCTGGGCAGAGGGACCTGATTGGAAACAGTCCTGTAATCTGAGGAGGCGTCTAAAAATGTAGGGAGATTTCCTTGTTTGTCGAATGACTGGGAGTTTCTACTGACATTAGCTGCCAGGTGTTAAGTGCCAGTAAAATGTGATACAATGCACAGAACATTTCTGCAAACAATGAATACCAAGAACACTTGTACAGGTCAGTATTTGTGAAACAACAGAAACTATTTAAAATGGAAAATGGCCGGCACAGTGGCTCACGCCTGTAATCCCAGCACTTTGGGAGGCCGAGGCGGGCGGATCACTTGAGGTCAGGAGTTCCAGTCCAGCCTGGCCAACATGGCGAAACTCTGTCTTTACTAAAAATACAAAAATTAGTTGGGTGTGGTGGTGGGTGCCTGTAATCCCAGCTACTCGGGAGGCTGAGGCAGGAGAATCACTTGAACCTGGGAGGCGGAGGTTGCAGTGAGCCGAGATCGTGCCATGGCACTCCAGCCTGGGTGACAAGAGCGAAGCTCCATCTTTAAATAAATAAATACATACATAAATAAAATGGAAAATGACTTATTATACCAAAATAGCCATGTTCAAAACCGTTTTCTGTGCTGGAGCACTTGTCGCTTTGCTGTTCTTTAGGGATTTATAAAGTCGCTTCTGACATCTTTGCCAGGAACTACAGGAACCCACCACCAGTAGTCATAGCTGCTTTCACAAGAAAATGCCCTGAGGCCACTGGACAAACCTCAATTCATCTCAGCAGCCAGGAAAAGGTAATGTGTTTTGATCTCCTTCTGCCTTCCAGATCAAAACCAGAACCCTGCTTATGGGCATTCTGGGAAATGTAATTCCCAGGTTCCCGGTCCTACGATACAGAGGAATAGCCTAGATTAGAGATCCTCAGACTCCATCGTCTCTAGTCACAAAGGTTTGTCGACACACTGTTGGGGTTCAGTACACCTTGCACGAGCCCTTGGAATTTGCAGCTCTATCAAGTCTACAGGTGATGCTCATGCTGGCGGCCCATGCTTTGAGGACATCTGCTTAGAAGGGGAAAGAACGATGTATGCAAATGTCCGATCTGTCACAGCCAGATAAAGACATGGCGTTCATCCTGAGTGAAATGAGGGGCCACTGGAGAGTTTTTAAGCAGAAGAATGATATGATTTGACTCTTCCATTTTAGGCAGAGTCTTGCTCTGTCCCCGGGACTGGACTGCAGTGGCCGGATCTCAGCTCACTGCAAGCTCCGCCTCCTGGGTTTACGCCATTCTCCTGCCTCAGCCTCCCGAGTAGCTGAGACTACAGGCGCCCGCCACCTCGCCCAGCTAGTTTTTTTTTGTATTTTTAGTAGAGACGGGGTTTCACCGTGTTAGCCAGGATGGTCTCGATCTCCTGACCTCGTGATCCGCCCGTCTCGGCCTCCCAAAGTGCTGGGATTACAGGCTTGAGCCACCGCGCCCGGCCGACTCTTCCATTTTAAAAGAATCACCTGGGCTTCCAGGGAAGTAATAAAAACAGCCATGCCGGGCAAGAGGTCATTGTGACAAAAAAAAAAAAAAAAATATATAGTTCATGGTGGAAACTTAGGAAAGTACCAAAAAAAAAAAAAGACAAATATAATCAAAATCACTTACAATCCCACCATTCAGAACCAACCATTATTAATATTTACATATATTTCCTGTGTGTTCACTGAGATTATAGTTTACACGATGTGTAACATCATTTTTTAAACGTTAATAAATCATGCCATTGAGAATTCTACGTCCTGGAATAGTCTTCTGCAGCATTAAGAGGAAGCTGACTGGTGGAGGGCATGCGGAACATGTCACTGAGCTGTCACTGGGCCTATCAGTGAATGTGCTTCCTGAGATGCCGGTCTCCTCCGTTCCTCTTCCTAACACACCTAGCCTATCAAACAAAATATTTTCATCAGAATTTCAAGTTCTTGACTTAGCGAGTGCTTTTCAATAACAAAGGCCTATTTTTAAGTCACTGAGGCAGTGAGGGAGGGGCTTGGGTAGGGATCCTTGAGATCTCCAGCCCAGAGTTCCTAAGATCACAAGTGTGGACAATTAGCTGTCCAAGAACGGTCTCACAGGACTTTTCCATGTATATCTGATATATTGCTTATCCCCTTGTCAGAACTCAATAAACAGTTATGGGAGAAATACATAAAATGAATTATATCTCTAAGCCTCGACCTCTACAATATTTTTTCCTTCCAATCAATATGCTTCTTGAAGTTTAGAAAAAACGGTCTCTAATGCTTCATCTCCCACTCTTTGCAAGCGATATGGAATTTGTTTCTTCCTGAAAGAGAGGAAAAGTGAAATATTTTTCTCTGGAAAGAAGGGTAAGAAAATAAGAAACTGTAGAGTTGGAACTAAGAACCCCAGAGTATATTTAAATAAGGATATATGTATTAATCACCCTCCCGGTGAAAGCAGAGGCCCCAAAGTCAACTTCCTTAAAAGGCTACAGATAATGTTGTGAATCTTTGGAAAGGATCAATATGAGTCAATAGAGAGTACCGTGGCCCATGATAAATACAATGAAGACATATTGACATTATACTTCCCAAAATATTCTGGATTAGGTATTCTGGAAAACACCTCTGAAAAGAAACTTTACAATACCGGAAAAAAAAAATGCAATAAATATTTAAATACTTAGTTGAACGTTTAATTGAAGGACCTCATTTTAGGCGATAAAGCAAGGGCTAATGCAGGGAAGCCCCGGAATTGCTAGCTGACACCAGCAAATTGATGTTTGGGGTTTAATGTGTGAGGGATAAGAGGCAGGGCCTCAGGTCAGCTCACGATAGGGAGTTGGGACTAAGATTTTCTCATAAATCTAAGGATCTGAAATGCTGTAACCTTAATGAAAGAATAGGTTAGGAAAAAAAATCTACATATTGTCAACAGGAACGACACTTTTCTTTCTCAGCATCGAGTCTGACTGGAAAAAAAAAAAAAAAACTTATGTAATTCTAAGTATGCCCCAAAAGAGTCTGCAATTCCCCAACAATCCAAGGAATCCCAAGGAGAAAATTAACACAATGGTCCAGGATTAATACCACTCTTGGATGTGTGTTAGAAGCCAGTACTTTCTGGAATAATGGTCCCTCCACTAAGGCCTCCTGGAGGATTTACTAGATTTGGGTCAGTCAGATAGGTTGGAAATGACACCCTTCCTCTTAAAGCTTTCTACATATTCCTGATCTATAAAACTAAGTGGGCTAAAATGTTTTTAACGTCATTTCAACTTTGTGTTTGTCTGATTTGGTTTGTGCCACAAATCCAAAATTTTTGCAAGCTAATATCACGGCAATCTCCAAGTCACTGGAAAACACTGAGTGAACTTTGTAGATGTCTCCTGTTTTCCTGTAATGTTACAAACTGTATTAGTGCTTGATACATTAAAATTAACGTGATGGAAGTATGAAAAAAAGATTAATTCAACTGATTTAAAACAAAACAAACAGCTCCCATTCTCATCAGTCAAAATCTTACCCTACTCAGAAGATGATCAAAACCAAAACTAAAGAAGTAGCAAGTAAATCATCATTAAATTTTACTTGAAACGTGTTAGTAAGCAGTCTTGTTCTCAATCATGCAGAAAATAAAAACAGACATGCTGTGGAGGCTGGTTTGAATGGAACAGAACGAAACTCATGCCTGTCAGTCACTGATCCTTGCCAAGCTGTGGGAATCATACTTGTTAAAGTGATTGAAGTCCTCAGTGGTAGAGTTTCTTTTGCTTCATTTTCACCAAAGCTTTACAAGCAGAAAATGTTTCCATTTGCATAAAAGTTTCAATTAGTACTGACTAATTTTAATTTTAGGTTCTTTGAAAACCCACATCTAATTGTCTAAGGCGTTTCTGGCACTAATAGTAGACCAACTGTGAACATTAGTAGGCAAAAATGAAAATTTTTCTCTGGAAAGAAGGGTAAGAAAATAAACTGTAGAGTTGGAATTAAGAACCCCAGAATATATTGAAGTAAGACATAAATGTATTACTTAATAAATATTTGATGAATGGATTAAGAAGAATAAGCTCATGATAATTCTGTAATTACCATTGCACTTCATGGAAAGTCATTTGGGTCCCCAAACTAGCTGTAAGGTGAAGCTGGGCTGCAAGCAAACAAAAGGAACCATAGACATTATTTAAAAAATAAGAAACACAAAATTCAAGTCATTTACTGAAATGTAAGTGAAATAATCGGCACAGAGATTGCAACTGTTGCTGTCTATTGTAGAAAAATCTAAAACGTAATTCTTCATTGATTGCTTTCAGCTGGACAGGTCAATTGCTTCCTTGATTCGTTTTTTTTAAAAAACAAAAACCTTAACAATTTACTCCTGCTGGTGTACTAAAGCACAGTATTATGTCATTCTCTAAGCTCTCGTTAGGTGTAGAATGAAGTCAGGGCTAAAGCTTATCAGGGCTTTGGAGGGGAAAGTGAGTGTTCCGGACACCAGCAGTGAGAACTGCCTTTCTCCACATAATACAATATTCCAAGAAGGTTTGCTAAGTTTAATTGAGTCTAACTTAGCTAAGTTGAACTGAAGTAAATTCAATATAAATGAATCAATTGCAGGTCATACTGTTGAGTTTTAAACTCATTTTTTTTTTTTTTTTTTCATGAAAGAGTCCTTGAGACTCATCCTTCAGCACAGGCTGAGAATACGTATCTGTGATTTCTTTCCAGGAGCAGTTAATATTTTAAAAGATTTTGTTTAGAAGTGGTTTCCTCAATATCTTTATGATGCAATATCAGTTCTCTTTCATAGCCATTATTTTCAGTTGGAACCACAAATGAGAATATTTCTTGCTGCACTTCTGGTTAACATCTGATTCCACAACTAGACTCCACATCTGCTGTGTTCACCCCTCTGTCCCAGGACTGGTTGAGTGTCTGGTACAGAATAGTTGCTTAATAAATATTTGATGAATAGATTAATTAATATAAATAACAAGAAAACTAACAGAACCACAATTATGTAATTACCATTTCACTTGAAGGAAAAACTTGGATGAAGGGAAATGTTACTTCTTGCATTTATGTTTAATAAGTATGCTGTAGAAGCTGTTTCTCTCTATACCAGCCCGTGCCTCTAAGTTTTTGGTCTGTAGAAGTAGTTGATTTCTTTGAAGTGCTCCATTCATTGTTGTCATTGGTATGTACAGCAGGAAATAGCTGATTTGAGAATATGCCGAGGTGTTTGGGCATCAAATGTGGGTCTTGGAACAAATGGAACAGAACTGAGTTTGACAACGTAGCCTTGACAACGGACAAAGTTTTTACCTGCTAAAGTAGATTTTATCTATCAATTTTACCATGAAGAAATTGAAGACCGGAGAGGCCAAGGAGTCTGTCCAAAGTTCAAAGGCAGGGCTGGTGTGCAGGCAGCCTCATGTGCTCCACAGTGACTGTCTTGCTTTGTCAGCCGAGCCATTACCGCTTGTTAAGATTCAGGTACTGCCGTGGACAGCAGTACAGCACACACAAAAATAGACTACAAAGCTCCTGTTTTCTCTAATATTCTCTATTGGCCATCGCTATATTTTGAGTTCAGAAACCTGAATATGACCCAGGGCCTCCTTTATATTCACTCTATGGTACTCCATAAGGCAGTCGTGTCCTCTGAACATCATTTTCTTTATATGTGAAAACGAGGGTCACCGTCCCCACTTTATTATTGTGAGAGTTAAACAAGAAACCTTTGGGAAAGGTAATGGAAGACTTGGCACTCACTAAACATCATTCAAATCTGGATCTGTTGTGTACCTCATACATTCTCTTGATATTCAAGGTTTGATCTATGTTTTCCTGGCATTACTCTGAAATGTATTGTCTCACCCTTTCCTCAACATCAAAGGAGTTGAGACCCAGGCACCTTTACTGTCTCCCACAGCTCCCTGGCTGGACTGAGCCTCTGCTGCCCCCAGCGGTGAGCGCCTGACACCACACACCTGACTGGCTTCCCGCTCTTCCCCACCTTCCAAGGCTGCTTTCTGGATTCAACGCGTAAACAATTTGCATTGAAACTACTTGTCTCAGGAACTCAAACCACTCAATCAAAAAACAATAATCCCATCAAAAAGTGAGCAAAGGTCATGAATAGACATTTTTCAAAGGAAAACATAGAAATGACCAACAAGTATATTAAAAAAAAAAGCTCAACATCACTAATCATCAGAAAACTGAAAATTAAAACCACAATGATATACCGTCTTACACCAGTCAGAATGGCTATTATTAAAGTGTCAAAAGATAACAGATGCTGGAACGGCTCTGGAGGAAAGGGAAAGCTTATATACACTGTTGGTGGAGATGTAAATTAGCACAACCTCTATGGAGACCAGCATAGAGATTTCTCCCAGAAATAAAAATATAGATACCACTGGATCCAGAAATCCCCCTGTGGGGTATCTACCCAAAAGAAAAATCATTATACCAACAAGATACCTGCACTCATATGTTTATCACAACACTATTCACAATAGCAAAGATATGGAACTAACCTCAGTGTCCATCAAAAGACGATTGGACTTAGAAAGTGTAATGTATCTAGACATACATAATGGAATACTATTCAGCCATGAAAAATGAAATAATACCTTTGACAGCAACATGGATGGAATGGGAGTCCATTATCCTGAGTGAAACAACTCAGGAACAGAAAGAAAAATATCACATATTCTCACTTATAAGTGGGAGCTATCAATAATGGGTAAATGAGACAAAGTGTGGGATGACAGATATTGGAGACTTGGAAGTCAGTCGGGGTGGATGATGACAAATTACTTAATGGGTACAATGTATATTATTTGAGTGATGGATAGATACACTAAAAGCTCAGACCACACGACTGTGCAGTATATCCATGTAACAGAATTGCACTCATACCGCTTACATCTATACAATAAATAAACTACTTGCCTCAGGGTCTGGTTCAGGGGACTCCAATTAAAATAGGGCATACCTTCATATATGTATTAGTCAGAGTTCTCCAGAACCAATAGGGTGTGTGTGTGTGTGTGTGTGTGTGTGTGTGTGTGTGTGTAGATATCTATTATGGAAGTTGGTTGCCCAATTATAGAGACCTGGAAGTCCGCGATCTGCCCTCTGCAAGCTGGAGAACCAGGGAAGCCAGTGATGGACTTGAGTTTGAGTTTGAATTTGAAGGCCTGAGAACTAGGAGAGCCGATGGTCCTGCTCTCAGCTCCAGGCCAAAGGCCTGAGCACCAGCGTGGCTGGTGGTGTAAGTCCTGGAGTCCGAAGGCTCAAGAAGCAGGAGCTCCGGAAGAGACAGGATCTGCCTTTCCTCTGCTTTTTTGTTCCATTCCAGTCCTCAGTGGAATGACGGATGTCTGCCCACATTGGAGAAGGTGATCTTCTTTACTCAGCCACTAATTCAAATGCTAATCTCTTCCAGAAGCACCCTCCCGCACACAGAAATAATGTTTCACCAGCTATCTGGGCCTCCCTTAGTGCAGTCAAGTTGACACATGAAGTTCACCACACAGTGTGTTGCATCCCCACTCACTCCCAGCAGGTGCAAGCTTCTTTCTTTCACAGTAACCCCACAGCTTTCTGTATCCTATGGTGGCACACCTGCTTTGGCAGGTCTTACGTTAGAAACCTCTGGTTGGGCCATAGCAGTGTCTCAGTTTGTGCCCATGTCACTGTTTCTGAACGTTAATCCAACTGTCGTCCATCCTCACATAAATGGACACCTGCTCTACAATTTACGTATTCCTCACACTGTCGTGGAATTCCACTGTCTGCTTCCACCTTTCACTCTTTCATTCTTATGACCTTAGCTGCTGCCTGGGGATGCGTGACCACCTGGGAAGCAGATCCCGAAGGTGTCAGGAACCAGGCTGGAGACAACGCTGCAGTAAGATTTAGACAAAATAGAAATCTGGGGTGCTGAGAGGGACTTTCCCAACTTCATTGTGATTATGAGAATTTCAAAGAAGTGACATCTGGTTTCTTGAGTAGTTTACTCAACATTATTTACAAGACATATGTGACCCTAAAAAGTAAAATAAGACTGAGCGCAATGGTTCTCACCTGTAATTCCAGCACTTTGGGAGGCCGAGGCAGGTAGATCACCTGAGGTGAGGGGTTTGAGATCAGCCTGACCAACGTGGTGAAACCCTGTCTCTACTAAAAATACAAAAATTAGCCAGGTGTGGTGCAGGCACCTGTAACCCCAGCTACTGGGGTGGCTGAGGCAGGAGAATCACTTGAGCCCAGGAGGCGGAGGTTGCAGTGAACGGACACTGCGCCACTACACTCCAGCCTGGGTAACAGAGTGAGTCTCCATCTCAAAAGAAAAAGAAAAAAAGTAAAATAAAAACCAACATTCACCAATTATGAAAAAGTGATACAATTTTCATATTAGCACTGTTGCCAGCATCAAGACAATGAAACATTCACCTTTCATCCATTCATTCAACACATTTTAATAATTGATTATTTACATGCTTGTGGGAATATTTTGTCTGTCTCTTTTAAACCGGTAATTGTGCCGTGTGCTAGGAGACAGGCTGATGAATTAAAATCAACAGTCCCTGGTTGGGCATAGTGGTTCACATGTGTAATCCCAGTGCTTTGGAAGGCCCAGGTGGGAAGATCGCTTGAGCCCAGGAGTTCAAGACTAGCCTGGGCAACAAGGTGAGAGCTTGTCTCTATTTTTTAAAAAAATTAAAAAATTATTTAAAAATCAATAGTTCTTGACCTCAGAGAGCTTATAGTTCCGTAGACAGGAGGCAAAAAATCAAATAATTATCCAAGTGAAGGTATAATCATCATGTGAGATAAACACTTGGAAGAAAATACATTCAGTTTTATGAGATCACAGAAAAGAAACCTTAATGAGACGAGGGTTTCAGGGCAGGCTTCCTTAAGGAAGCCACACTTGAGCTAACATCTGAAAAATGAGCAAAGGGGAGCTACAAATAAGCGGAAATTAACCAGATGTAATTGGAGATGTAAGGTACTAAAGAGAAGTTCCCAAAAAAGAACAGATGCTGCCTGCTTTCCAGTAGCGGAACATTCACGATGGGAGAGATAAAACTACTTATCCTAGCAGGCCACACCCTTAGAGGAGGCTGCACTGGGCTAGAACCTCCAGGAGGGAAGGGGCTTGCCTGCTCTGCTGCGGTTGCTCCTCTAGCACGCAGAGCCACGTACACGGAGGGTGCTCTGCAACACCAGCCCAGTAGCAGTGCAGACAGCCCCTGGGCTTTCAGTGCCAACCCCAGGGCTACCAGAAAGGCTGGCATATCGGAGGCGCCCAGCAAGTACTTATTAAAATAAAGAAAGTGGGCTAGGTGCAGTGGCTCACGCCTGTAATCCCAACACTTTAGGAAGCCGAGGTGGGCAGATCACAAAGTCAGGAGTTCGAGACCAGCCTGGCTAATATGGTGAAACCCCATCTCTATTAAAAATACAAAAACAATTAGCTGGTGTGGTGGCACATGCCTGTAATCCCAGCTGCTCGGGAGGCTGAGGCAGGAGAATTGCCTGAACCCAGGAAGTGGGGGTTGCAGTGAGCCAAGATCGTGCAATCGCACTCCAGCCTGGGTGACAGAGTGAGACTTCGTCTCAAAAAAAAAAAAAAAAGAAGAAAAGAAAAGAAAAAATAACGTGAATGAAGCCTCCAGAACATACCTTCATACCTTAACATTAGGAAATTGTTTTTTTCCTGCATTTTTCCTGTTTCATACTAGTAAAGATAGGAACCATCTGGAAATCATGTACTATTTTACCTGATGGGAACACTCTCCTTCAGTTTTTCCTCCACAAACAAATAAACATTCCAGAATAAGATTTTAGATCACTAGAGAGAATTTACCAAGATAAAGCAAAGAACATTCCTTCCAAAGTGTATTTTTCTTTAAAAGTTTTAATGGCAATTTCTTCAGAGTTCAATATATTGTAAGACATGGAAAGATATACTGCAGTCATGAACTCTTAGAGTTTAGAATGTTGCTTGATTCAAAATCCAAAATTATACTTGAAGTATATGGAAAATTCCCAGAACCTAAGCAAATGAAGTTAAATTGGCATGGGGCATATGCTTTTATTTATTTATATTAAAAAAATCAAGTTAGCAAAATATTGGCAACATAATTTTAACATGGAATAGAAAAGGCAAAATAAACATGGCTGATAGGTTAAAAACGCACACACACAAGACCTATATTCCTGAAAATTGTTAGTGTGTTTGCAAATCTGTTACCAAATTGAACATCTATAAATGGAAAGATAAACAGCTCGAGAGGCAGCGAGTTCTGGGTTCCAGTCCCGCTGTGTACACTCTGGGATTCTGCAGGCGGTGGCATGGCCGGAAGCCTGCAGGCCTGCCAAGAGGCCGTGGACACAGCACCATGCCTGAGCGCAGCGTGGCAATGACTGGCTGGTAGCCCAGCACATGGGCCTAGGAATCTATTGTGGTGTCTGACACCATGCAGGTGTCACCACACACTGCTTTACCCGACAGATGGATGAACTGAATTTACAAATAGCTATAATTGGCTAGCATCAGGATGAAGACTTAGTGTGGTGACAAAGAACTCCCCCAGATAGCGACATAAAAACCTTTACGTGTATTTCTCCCTCTCAGAGAGCCATCCCTAGGTGGCGGGAAGTGCAGGCTGGCAAAGAACACATTCCTCCCGTCTCGTTAGGACACGCACTTCTGCATGATGGGAACCGGGTCAGAGGCACCTGCGTCTACCAGCTCGGATGAAGGAAGAAGGTCGAGAAGCGCATGCTCAGTGTTTTCAGGTCCAGAGTGGCAAATGTCACTTCCACTTAAGCTCCAGTGGCTGGAACTCAGTCACAAGGCCACCACTCTCCATGGAAAGTTCAGAAGCATTCCCCTGGAGGCCCAGCCGTAAGTGGAGGCCCAGCCGTAAGTGGAGGCCCAGCACAGTGCTTCTGTAGAAGTGTGAGGCCGATCTGGCAACTAGCTGTGTCCAGCTCAGACCCCTCCAGCGTCACCCGATATCTGTGTCTGCTCTTTTCCCACGCACAGACACATGAGGCACATGGGCCGCCCTCCATGGGGAGCCCCAGAGTCCCCTCTGTATTTCCCCCAGCCCAAGGTCTAGGTCCCTGAGGTATTGGAGGCCTTTTTTTTTTTTTTCTGAGACAGAGTCTTGCTCTGTCTCCCAGGCTGGAGTGCAATGGCGCAATCTCAGCTCACTGCAACCTCAGCTCCTGGGTTCAAGCGATGCTCCTGCCTCAGCCTCCCAAGTAGCTGGGATTATAGGTGTCCACACCTGGCTAATTTTTGTATTTTCAGTAGAGACAGGTTTTTGCCATGTTGACCAGACTGGTCATGAACTCCTGACCTCAGGTGATCCACCCGCCTTGGCTTCCCAAAGTGCTGGGATTACAGGAGTGAACCACCGTGCCTGGCCTGGAGGGTCTTTTTGATCTGGTCCAGAGGTAGCAGCTCACTGTCCAGTGGCCTGCAGCTAAAAGGCCAGTTGTCTATGTCCCTCCCACTCACAACCACAGGTGGAGCTGGAACAGCACGTCTGCAGGGAAGACTCGGCTGGGACAAGGGAGGAGCAAAGGGCAGATCTCTGATGGTCCCCAGCTGGGTAGGAGTTCCTACCCCTACCCAGTAGGGTATCAAGAGGTACCATGATACCCCGAGTTAAAATAGGGTGACTGTGTAATTCATTTTGACAGCGAAAGGGAATGCCATTTATAATGATGCCAAGACAACAGACATACAACAAATTGAAACCATGTTCACACTCTTTAAAAACCAACATTTATTTCACTCTCACGTAAGCGTGCTGAGGTGAGCGGTCTGAAATGACGATACGACCCTCTCCGTGGGGACCTTCCAGGGAACCAGTTCTTCCGTCTTCTTTTCCTCCAGTCCCTGGGGTGTTTTCCCCAGGGTTCAATAGGACCTCAGCATTTTAGAGAGAGACAGACCCTCTCTAAAACGTGCTTGCCTGATACTTGAAGGCCAGGACCAGGAGTGGCAAACATCACTTTATTCTCATGTCGTTGGTGAGAACCATTGCATCGGTTCTGCAAGGATGACTTGGAAATGTGGCATCTGACTGGCAGCAGTGGGCCCAGCAACAATGGTGGTCAGTCTGGAGTAAAAGGAGGAAGGTTTGGCTGAATATGCGGAGGCCTCCATCAAAACAGCGATCTTCCTCATCAGAAATTCTTTCCTCTGCAAGGATGACTTGCAAATGTGGCATCTGACTGGGCAGCGATGGCCCCAGCAACAAGGGTAGTCGCTCTGGAGTAAAGGGAGGGAGGTTTAGCTGGATATCCAGAGGCCGGAATTCTTTCCTCAGTTGTAATTTAAGGATAAAATTCCCAGTGTCTGTAGGGCTTTCATAACTTCCTTTAGATGGTATCTACATGTTTACTAACTTATTCGCTCATTAAATAGCCTGGCTTGGAAGTCTCCAGGGCCTGAAGCTTTAACCAAACCTTTGACATATGTGGGCTTCCATCATTTCTTTTCATATTCATGCTTAGTTTTGTAACATTTCAGTAGTGCACTATGTATTTTTTATACAAATCGACCTCCCCTTTTTTGTGAGCGCTGACATTATTCTCGATCATTAAATGGTACAACCTTTATTATTATATTAGTCAGAGATTCTCAACTTCACTTATCAAAGAAAAATCATTTTTTATCCTTCTCTTTTCCTTAAGTCCTTAAATATATGTTGATATTCTCCCTGATTGTGCATAAGGCTTGAGCAAGTAGCATCCAAGCGCTCTTTGTAGTCTTTTATTGCTTGGAAAAATGTGACTGAAACGTACCTAACAAGAATAATGATTAAATAGTTTTCCTTCCTTTTTAGGAGGGAGCACAAACACCTCTTTTTGTGGTGAACTCCAGTCCTTCTTTGTGCCCGGCGGCGATGACGGCTCATCTGACTCTTCCCTTCCCTGGGAGCGAGTTTCCCACCACGTTTCACTGCTCACCTCATTAACTTTGGTGCTTAGGGATTTACTAATTGAAGCCTTGACAATCTCCTACTGTTAGAGAGGCTTGGTTTGGCAAAACAACTTGGAGGCTGTTTTCACCCAAGAAGGATGACTTACGTACTCCTCATACCCAGAAGGTGCTGGGTCTCAGCCCCTAGTACTTCTCAATGCTTCAACATTCCACATTTCAATTCCACTATTAAGAATGTAAGTCCCCACTGTCCCCTGAAATCTTGGTGTAAGTAAGTGCAGAGCAATCATCTACTTCGAGATGCTTTTTCCCCGTTGTTTAGCTTCTCTAGGGCACATTGTCTAGCCGTGAAGTCAGTTAAGTCTTCCAGAAAGCTAGCATAACATTTCAACTGGGCCACCACTGCAGTGGCCTGAGTGAGTCACGGTGCTTTGTAAAAGTTAGGAGTTTTAGAAGAAGATAGCTGGGGAATCTGTCTCACCGTGGCGTCAATCGCTGAGTGAGATAATTCTCTTTGCATACAAGCTGCCTCGAGGTGAACATGTCAACGTATGAATGTTCTGTGCAAACAGGAATGTATGACATGACTAAGTGCGAAATGAACAATTAATGAGTGAAGGTCGAAGGGCTCATTTTACACAGCGATGACAGGGATGGTGAAGGTGACACTGGAGCACACACTTCCGACTCGGCTGCTGTATTTCCACGAAACACTATCAGAAGGACAGTGGAGCTTTCTTCTTCTTTCGGATTTTCCTAATACAGTATGTAAAAAGAAAGCCCTTCATGGCAATTAAAATGAAAGAGTCCTTTCAGGGTTCCAGAAACAGTCCCCAAACCCTGCCAAGATTAATACGGTCAAAGTTTCCATGAGAAGCATAATTTCATGGGAGTTAGACTTGCTCGGATGTGTACAAAAAATACCTGTCGAGAACTCCTTTCTGATCAGAACACCATATGAAGGTAAATTTGGTGGTTCGTATCACACCATTCATATTACCTTTGGTGTCGCTACAATAGCTTTTGTCCGTGTCAAAGGTTGAAGTTTTGTTTTATCTGGCTTCACATCAAACATACAATAATGTGCATTTATAAGTCTTTATCCTTTATATGTTTATGTCGTGCTTCCTCATGTCTGAGCTAAGTTTGTTAGATATTGTGTTTTTCTCCAATTTTTAACAAGGAAGAAAGTGAAGCATAGAGAGCTTGAGTGACTTAAACCAAAACCACACAGCAAGTAAATGTGAAGTCATACTGAGGCTCCAAGTCTATTGTTTTTCTGTCTACTAAAATACCTCTACAGTACACCACGATTTTAATAGAACTGGATGATACGAAACAATCAGTTGCACTTAACATCGTTGTAGCCAGAGACGGCACTTTTTCCTAATGCTGTACCTTCATCTTCAGAGCCTGTCCTGGCCACTCGAGTGGGGAAGAAAACAAAGCCCCTGGAAACGAGGTCACCTCCAGCCTTGCCGTCTCTGGGCCTGCCCAGGAGAGCTAGAAGCGACCAGGGTGCTTTTGGGAACTGTAGTGCCTTTGAGAGATAGCATCGCTGTAAACAACACTGCTGTCTCATTAGCACAAATGCGAATCTGGCTTTGTGCGAGATTTTCCACTCAGTCCTTGGTTATTGTCCTTTGGTGGAGAGATCTGGCAAATGAGATTTCAATGACCTCATTCCTCTAAAACACCGGCTTAAGCCAGAAGTTGAATTCTGCAAAATGGAAAAGGCTTGAGGGCAAAGCAAAGTATGCAGCCTGGAGCAGTCAGGGAGGCTGCTAGAGGGAACACATACAACGTGGCTCTCACGATTGGATGCAGGTTCCTTTTTGGAAGATCAAGTAACAGGTGGTGTCACTGCGGGTAGACTGGTTAGAAAACTAATGTACCAAATACAGCAGTATTAGATTTGGTGGGCTGTGAACCAAATTAACTTAACTCTTACGAAAATCAAATTTCCTATAAAGTGGTCATTTATATGTGGCACAGATTACATACAAAATACAAAAGACTTGATTCATATTCTAATTGAATTTTCTGTAATACCTGAAGGTAAAATAAACTTCAAAAACATCACTAATATACTGACTTAATTAAAAAGCAAGATTATATCCTGAAAATATCCTAAAATAACAGTGCCTCAATTGTCATTGGATTCACCCTGTCGTATCTCCTCTATAATTAGATCAGAATTGTCAAACATAAAGGGTCAATTTGAATACTTCACTGCTGCTAACGACAGACACAGACACACACACACTCATATAAAAAGATAGCAAATGAGTTTAAAGCATGTATAGATCTATGGAAAAAGTAACAATATCTGTGGTAAATTTATACGTAACGTATATCATCATACAGAAATGAGTTTCCTTCTCGCAAAAAATAAACAAAATTGTGGTGCTTGATTCTCTTTGGTGTGACTAAAGGGACATAGACTAAGGAGCCAGCTAGACTTAGGGTTCATATCTCAGGCCTGTAAATGTCAATATGGCCTTAGGCAAATTTCTTAATCTTCTTGAGTCTCAGTTTACTCATCTGTGCAATGGGCTTGGTGATAACTGACATAAGAAGTACTTGACATTCAGCAGGTATTCCGTAACAGTCATTCCTGACCTTTCTAACCTTAATATGATTGTTGCAGGTGGTGGAGTACATTTTGGCATCTACTTACTACCTGTTTTGCTAGCAGGGTAGAACTTTGTAAGTCAATATTTATTAGTATCCTATAATATTTCTAATAATCTTTTTTTCTTTGCAATTTCAAGTTTTATGGAATATACATTTACATTTTAATTTTGTCACTTTCTACTGCATGTTCACAGATTGAGTCATTGTGAACTACTGAATTTTCCATAGTTTTGCAAATGATTTTTAAAAATACTATTGGCCGGGCGCGGTGGCTCAAGTCTGTAATCCCAGCACTTTGGGAGGCCAAGACGGGCGGATCACGAGGTCAGGAGATCGAGACCATCCTGGCTAACACGGTGAAACCCCGTCTCTACTAAAAAATGCAAAAAACTAGCCGGGCGAGGTGGCGGCGCCTGTAGTCCCAGCTACTCGGGAGGCTGAGGCAGGAGAATGGCGGGAACATGGGAGGCGGAGCTTGCAGTGAGCTGAGATCCGGCCACTGCACTCCAGCCCCGGCGACAGAGCGAGACTCTGTCTCAAAAAAAAAAAAAAAAAATACTATTCACAGACATTTTTTGCCTGTCTACTAAATTTTCAACACTTTCAACTAGCTTTATTCAGCGTTCAAGTCATAAACTTCTTAGTTGTTCGGCAAAGATAGATAGGTGAAATAAACGAACATTGTATTGTAACCAAGCAGAATGATACACTCTTTGTAAAAATACTTATTTTTTAAATTGACACATAATAATTTTGTATATGTATGGGTACATAGTGATGTTTCAGTACATACAATCTACAACGATCAGAGTGGGGTAATTAACATATTCATCACTTCATTATTTCTTTGTGTTGGGAACATTCCATAACCCCTCTCCTAGCTATCTGAAAATACACAATAAATGTTTGCTAACTATAGTCAGCCCACAGTGATACAGAAAACTAGAACTAATTCCTCCTACGTAGCTGTAACTTTGTAACTTTTAACCAATCTCTCCCTATCAACAACTACTATTCTGTTTTCTACTTCATGAGATCAACTTTTTTAGCTTCCACACATGGCAACATGTAGTGTTTATCTTTCTGTTTCTGGCTTGTTTCATTCAGCATAGTGATCTCCAGTTCCATCAGTGTTTCTGTGAATGACAGAATTTCATTCTATTTATGCCTGAACAGTATTCCATTGTGTGTGTGGCTGTGTGTGCGTGTGTGTGTATACACGCACACCATATTTTCTCTGTCCATTCATCTGTTGATGAACACCCAGGTTGATTCTATATCTAGACTATTGTGAACAGTGCTGCGATAAACATGGGGATGCAGGAATCTCTTAATATACTGATTGCTGCCAGATGTGGTGACTCATACCTGGAATCCCGGCACTTTGGGAGGCTAAGGTGGGTGGATCACTTGAGGTCAGGCATTTGAGACTAACCTGACCAACATGGTGAAACCTCATCTCTACTAAAATTACAAAAATTAGCCCGGCATGGTGGTGCATGCCTGTAATCCCAGCTACGTGGGAAGCTGTGATAGGAAAATCCCTTGAACCTAGGAGGCAGAGGTTGCAGTGAGTCGAGATCACATCACTGCACTCACACTCCAGCCTGGGCAGCAAGAGTGAAACTCCATCTCAAAAAAAAAAAAAAGTATATATATGTGTGTATATATATATATAGTATAAATGTATGTGTATATATATAGTATATATGTGTGTATACACACACACACACTGATTTCCTTTCCTCTGGATATATTTTCAGCAATGCTAGATCATTGGTAGGTCAATCTGTAGTTGTTTGAGGAAACTTTAAATAGATCTTCATGGTGGCTGTACTAGTTTACATTCCCACCAACAGTATATAAGAGTCACCTTTAATCCTCGGCAGCCTTTGTTGTTTTTTGTGTTTTTGAAAATTGCCATTCTAAGTGGAGTGAGATGATATCTCATTGTGGTTTTCATTTGCATTTCCCTGATGATTAATGATGTTGTGGATTTTTTCATGTGCTTATTGGCCATTGTATGTCTTCTTTAAATAAATGTCACGAGCCCAGGAAGTGAAGATTACAGTGAGCCAAAATCATGCTACTGCATTGCAACCTGGGCAACAGAGACAGACCCTGTGTCAAAAAAGGAAAAGAGAGAGAAATGTCTATTCATATCCTTGTCCACTTTTTAATGAGATTATTTGTGTGTGTGTTTTTTTTAACCATTGAGTTGTTTGAGCTCCTTGTATAGATGGAATATTAGTCCCTCATCAGATGAATAGTTTGCAAATATTTTCTTCCATCAAGCAGGTTGTCTCCTCACTCTGTTGATTGTTTTCTTTGATGTGCAGAAGCTTTTGAGTTTAATGTAGTCCTATTTGTCTATTTTCGTTTTTGTTGCCTGTGCTTTGGAGGTCTTAGCCATAAAATTTTTGCTTAAACCAATGTCATGCAATGTTTCCTCTATACTTTCTTCTAGTAGTTTTACAGTTTCGGGTCAGCCATTTTAGCTTTTAATTCATTTTGAGTTTATATTTTGTATATAATGAGATATATGGGTCTAGCTTCTTTCTTCTGTGTGTGGATATTCAGTTTTCCCAACATTATTTATTAAGGAGACTGTCCTTTCCCAAATATATGTTCTTGACACTTTTGTCAAACATCAGTTGGTTGTAAATACCTGAACTTATTGCTGGATCCTCTGTTTTATTCTGCTGATCTATGTATCTGTTTTTATACAAGCACCATGCTGTTTTAGTTACTACAGCTTTGTAGTATATTCTGAAATCTCATAGTGTGATGCCTCCAGCTGTGTTCTTTTTGCTTAGAATTGCATTGGCTCTTAGGGATCCTTTGTGGTTCCATATGAATATCAGGATTGTTTTTTCTCTTTTTGTGAAGAATATTATTGGTAGGGATTTCATTCAATCTGTAGATTGCTTTGGGTATAGTCATTTTAACAATATTCATTCTTTCAGTTCATGAACATGGGCTGTCTTTCCATTTTTTATGTCCTCTTCAATTTCTTTCATTAGTATTTTGTAGTTTTCCTTGTAGAGATCTTTCACCTCCTTGGTTGAATTTATTCCCAAGTATTTTATTTTGTTGGTAGCTATTGTAAATGGGATTACTTTCTTGATTTCCTTTTCAGCTAATTCATCATTGGTGTACAGAAACACTGCCAATTTTTGGTGTGTTGATTTTGTGTCCTGCAACTTTACTGAATTTGTTTATGAGTTCTAAGAGTTTTATGGTGGAGTTTAGGTTTTTCCAAATATAAAATCATGTTGTCTGCAGAAAGGGACAATTTGACTTCCTCCATTCTAATTTAGATGACATTATTTCTTTTACTTGCCTAATAGCTCTGGCTGGGACTTCCAGTATTATGTTGAATAAGTATGGTGAGAGTGGGCATTCTTGTCTTATTCCAGTTTAGTATGTTGTTGGCTGAGGTTTTGTCATATACAGTCTTTATTGTGTTGAGATATGTTTCTTCTATACCTAATTTTCAAAGAATTTTTATCCTGAAAGGTCGTTGAATTTTATCAAATCCTTAATCTGTGTCTATTGAGATGATCGTGCGGTACTGTCCTTCACTCTGCTGATGTCATGTATCGTAACACACTCGTATTTAGTAAGAATGAGATCATGATTCTATCTGATTTTAGGAGCCACATTCTCTGAGCTGACAGCATAACTGTTTAGAAGATGAAAAATAAGAATTCAGACAAACTGATCACTCATAAACATGAGATTTTATGTTCTAAATTTTTTTCTGTTATGTTAATATTGGAGGAGTTTTCAGGTTTCAGAATCTTGGCCATTCACATTTCATGTTATCAGAATAAACAAACTCTACAGAAACTTTAGGGCTGAATCATATTTCACATGTCAGCAACCCAATCAACATCTGAATGCATGTTTTAGTGTCTAAGTTTTCTTGCAATGACTTCTATTTAAAATTTACAAAGCTGTTTTGTTCCTACTGACGTGTAAAACTCTAGGCTCTGTTTCTCAGCCACTTCCTTCATGCTCATAGAAATCTTAGATTTTTTTTTTTCTTTATTCTGTAGGTTCTAGGTCAGTTAATGCTTTCAGACATCCAATTCAATATCCTGACTTTTTTGCATAATCATTCATATCATGATAATATTGGCTTTGCCCTATAAAATCTGCCTTATGTATAACTCTGTATAAAACAAAATCACATACAAAGATTTACGAAACATTTTAGATTTTTCATTAAGTTTAGAGTAGCACACTAGTATGATTAACTGTGGGTAAAGCAAGACTAAATCCAATCACCCTAAACAGACTAACTTCTCAATGATTGAAAAAAAAGATTCAGTTTGTATTGAGTAGGTCTGTTTCTTTTGTTGCCCCTATTCCATCACTTCCTCTGATAACAGCGTCTTGATTTTCTTCAGCAAGCCATAGCATTCCTCTTCACTTCCAGACCATACAGTTTTGGGGGTGCTGATGCCAGCTCCAGGCTCTGGTTAATCCTGGTCTGGACCATTGGCATATCCCAGACCTCTGGCTTCGGTGATTAGTTTAAGGATGGTCACATGACCCAAGGTGTTCAGGGGAGAGTTGACCACAGGATGTTAGTTGAACCTTTGAGAAAACAGTGAGCTTCCTTTCCTACAGGGCTGCTAAACTGCTATAAGGTGAGCTTGGGGAAGTGAAAAACTTCTCGACACCATGTCAGGAACTTGTCCTAGAGTGAAGTTCACATCTTGAAAACCAGAGCTGAGGCATAAAGACGAGGTCCGCACAGCAGTATTTGATTTGGGTATCCGGGACTTCTCCAATAATGTGAGGCAACATGTTCCTTTCTTAGTTGGCTGGTTTGTTATAGCAATTTTAATGGGATTTCTGTCCCTTGCAACCAGAATAACCGTGATCAACATCACAGTCTTTTAAGAGATCTGAAGGAAACTACATTCCTCAGAGTCCTTAAGCATAGATCAAATAACAACATAAAGAAAATTAGAGTAATTTAAATTGCTGCTTTGTGCTTTGATCTATCTGAAATGTCCTTGACCCAGCCTGCTAAGATAATATTGTCAGTTATCCTGACATTCATCTTTGATGAAATAAAGATGCCTGTCTTCAGAACCTCACTTTAGCCCAGAAGTAAGATGACCAGCTTCGAGGAAACTTAAATTGGCATTAAATTTAAGGTGCTTGTAACTCACGTGACTGTATCCCAGAGCTTGGAGTGTGACATGCGTGAGTTTCCTCCTCCAGCCATACCGGGCTGCACCCCTTTGCCTGCACGTGGTGAACCCTTCCCACTTACTGACCTTCACACACATGGTTCCGTCCACCAAGAATGCTCTTTGCTCTTCTTTGGATCTAATTAACTTCTATTTATTCTTCACATTTCAGTTCCAAAAAACAGTGCTGGCCTCTGGATTTGATTAGGTCCTCTGTTAGCAATCGAATGCCTAGTATGTCTTCTTAGTACTGTGCTTATTCATAATTAATTTGTAATTATTCATTTACTGTTTGTCTTCTCTAAGGAAACTGCATTCCTCGGAGTCCATGAGGAGTTTGCTTACCACTGCCTTCCAGCACCCAGCCCAATTCCTGAACACAGAAAATACTCAGTAATAATTTCCCTGTAACATACACAGCCTAGAGTCACCGTCTTTATCGCAAAGACTTATTCTACTCTGAAGCCCTGACTTAGCCCAGCCTATTGCTGCTCCAGTACACGTGTTGGACAGGGAGCTGGACACCTTCTTTTCACTCCTTTCCAATTGATCTTTCCTTGCTTCTGGGATCTCTCCAAACTCTCTTTTCCCAAGACATTCACCACTCATTTAATGCACTGTAAATGATAGCTATATATTTGAAGGTGTATACCTATATGACACATTACTGAGTAGATACAGTGATTTTTTTGTAATGAATTATATATTTTCTGTTTATTTATTTATTTTTTGAGACAGAGTTTCACTCTTGTCACCCAGGCTAGAGTGCAGTGGCAAGATCTCGGCTCACCTCAACCTCCACCTCCTCTGGGGTTCCAGGGATTTTCCTACCTCAGCCTCCTGAGTAGATGAGACTATAGGCACCTGCCACCATGCCTGGCTAATTTTTGTATTTTTAGCAGAGACAGGGCTTCACTGTGTTGGCCAGGCTGGTCTCGAACTCCTGACCTCAGTCGATCCACTTGCCTCAGCCTCCCAAAGTGCTGGGATTACAGGCATGAGCCACTGCACCTGGCTGAATTTCATATTTTCTTATGCATAACAATGATCTCTATTAGAATCCTGGTTTGGGGACGTCAAATGATGTTTAGGTGCCCTTAGTACTTTAGTAGATTGTGGAGTGCCCTGACCTAGGAACAGCACTTTCTTCCTTACAAGGGTAGTGCAGTCATGGTATCAGGGTGAGAGAGGCTAGACCAGCTTGGCCCCAGAGGACGAGAGCAGCTGCTCATAGAATCCAGGGTGGACAGTGTGGTCTGATCCATCCGGGCCCCATGAAGGTCATCAAGGGAGAAGGTTCCCCACTGCACTTTCCATCACGAACCTGAGAATGGCCTCTCCGCTGATATTTCAACTTCAAAACATAAAAAATGGATGTATTTTATACTCTACAGTCTATGAATAAGGTAAAATTTCTCCTAATCCTTCCCCAAATATTTAGCCATTGTTTTTGAAATGCTAAAATGATGCCATAATAAACAAATATAAGAATAGACTGGGTGCAGTGGCTCATGCCTGTAATCCCAGCACTTTGGGAGACCAAGGTGGATGGATTGCCTGAGGTCAGGAGTTCGAGACCAGCCTGGCCAATGTGGTGAAACCCCGTCTCTACTAAAATGCAAAAACTAGCTGGGTGTGGTGGCGGGTGCCTGTAATCCCAGCTACTCAAGAGACTGAGGTAGGAGGATCGCTTGAAACCAGGAAGCAGGAGTTGCAGTGAGCCGAGATCGCATCACTGCACTCCAGCCTAGAGGACAAAGCAAGACTCCATCTCAAAAAGAAAACAAAAAAGAATATATGTGTGTGTGTGTATATATATATATATATATATATATATATATATATATATATATATATATATATGAATAAAACTTAGAAAACTTTGAACCATCCAGATTGCAATCTCATTTTACCCATATAACTTTTGTAATCCCTGCTGTCTCTTCAATTTTCCAATCTTTCAATTGTGGAAACCATATTGAGCTTTTATGTGTAATAGCTAATTGCAAGTCTAAGTGTCTACACTAAATAATAAAGATAAACGGTGGTTTTCCTACCTCCTCCCTAGGCGAGCCCACAGACTATCCTGACAATGTATTTTATGTCTAAATCATGCCAGTGCTTATCTATATACTTTGTCTATTCCATCCCCTCCCTTCCCTGATCCACTACAATGCAGTCTGTCGCTTGCGGGATACTGATGACGTAAGAACCTCCTTCTGAGCTTCTCTTGCAGAGTGCTCATAAAAAATGGCCACCACTTTGGGGAGGACTTTCCCATTTAACTCTTCTCAAAATACTCGGAGTTTCTTCTAATGATTTTAAAGCATCGCTACTTAGAAATAAAAAATTTCAAGATGACTTCTGGAATTTTCTTCCTATTGTAAGAGCAATTTTAAAAGATGCCATTTCAAGTCCATATTAGACATTCTCCGGCTTCCAATACAACACCTGGGTTTGTGTGTGTGTTTAAGAATGACAGCTGACATGTCACTGCACTGATTTTGACGTTTGTGAATACAGAAATCATCGCAGACTCCGACAGTGTATCTTGGGTGGTAGCGGTATGATCTGTAACATTCACCTATACATGTTTTTAGCACTTTTTAAAAAATATAAATAAAGTGAATAACAAGGGAGGTAGATTATGATTTTTAAAAATCTAGTGGGAGCATAATCAGAGTGAAATAAATCAGAGTGAAACTTCAGGAAGAGAGGCTGACTTCATAGCTTCTCCCACTCTGTCTGCTAGAATTACACCAGGGGTCACCAGGGGCCTATCTAGTCCTGACGAATCATGTTAGCAACACTTGGAGGACTTTAACTCATTGCCTTGTGGAGCCAATAGAGATATTTGTGAAAATGGTCAAACTACACTTTGGAATAGGGGCTACCCCAATTTATTGTACAATTTACCTCAATATGCCATAAACAGCAAGCAAGGCTACACTGTGAAATTTTTATTTAAATTTCCAATTTCTCCATATTGAGGAACAATCTTTAGTCAAGTATAATTAATTATTTTTTGAGACAGAGTCACCTAGGCTGGAGTGCAGTGGC
>NC_045436.1:3772376-3810604 GCF_002776525.5 Piliocolobus tephrosceles | reverse complement strand
ATTAATTATTTTTTGAGACAGAGTCACCTAGGCTGGAGTGCAGTGGCGCAGTCTCTGCTCACTGCAGCCTCCACCTCCGGAGTTCAAGTGATCCTCCTGCCTCGGCCTCCCAAGTAGCTGGGGCTACAGGCAAGTGTCACCACCTCCAGCTAATTTTTGCATTTTTTTTTTTTTTTTTTTTTTTAGATGGAGTCTCACTATGTCACCAGGCTGGAGTGCAATGGTGTGATCTTGGCTCACTGCAACCTCTGCCTCCCGGGTTCAAGCCATTCTCCTGCCTCAGCCTCCTGAGTAGCTAGGACTACAGGCGCCCGCAACCTTGCCCGGCTAATTTTTGTATTTTTAGTAGAGACGGGGTTTCACCATGTTGGCCAGGCTGGTCTACAACTCCAGGGCTTACGTGATCCTCCCACCTCAGCCTCCACGGGTGTGAGCCACTGCACCCAGCTGTGTCGAGTTTAATTAAAGGATTAATCTCCATTCTAGTTTGGTCGGGATTCCTCATTGTTTTCCTTCGCCCAAGTTCTGCTTCTCATCTAGTTTGTATTCTAAGTTTTGTGCCATATCAGTGTGCCGTGGAACACATCTTTATTGATGTCATTTACAGATAATTCCTTTTCTCTACATCAGCAATACCTTAAACTGACTTTAAGTACCAAGCCTGCTGGGGATGGCATTTCCCTGTGTCTTCAGCCTCGCAGCTCACTCTGTGTCCTCAGCATCCCACTCGTTCTCCTTGCACTTGCTTGGCATTGCCTACCCCTGCAATAATTGTGCTCCACTCAGAACAGATATCACAAGCTTCCATCTGTGTTTCACTTACCATGTTATTCTCATCTTCCAATAAGAACACTCTGAACTTTATTTTTTTCTTTACCGTTTTCACGACTACCTACTAGGTTTAAAAGCATTCTCCACTCTATGTAGAAGATAATGTTTCTACCCACGACCTTGAAAGAACTTCTCCCCAATCAGCTGACTAATTCTAATTTACCTAATGCATTAATGTGGCACGTGTAACCTGTGACACGCATGTAGAATCAAGGCAGTAGAACTTTAAGAAGTTAAGAGATCTGCAAACTTTGTCCCAGGCTTTTGCAATCAGAAACTCAGGGTTTTCTGGAGCTCCACAAAGGATTTTGACAGAGCCTGAGGTGAGAACCACGAAAATAAGTTCTATTATGGAGGAAGGTGGTAAATGTCCCACAAGGCTTAGCTTCATCAAGGCCCCAGAGCTGGCCTGAGCTGTCCGGTGGGTACTTAGTTCAACAGCAGCCCAGGCCTGCGGTCGCAGCCCTGCATGCACCCTGCATTACCTGAGCGCTTTCAAACAGGGCTGGGCACAGCCCTACCCTAGACCAAGTGTACACACTACGGTTCTTGGCCTTCACCACGCATCAGAATAGTCTGCGGAGAGTTTAAAAACAACAGGTGTGTGAGACCCACTGCTTGGAGACTCTGTTTCACATGGTCACGGGCGAGGTCCAGGTGTTCATATGTTTTGGAAACTGGGTGGGTGATTTCAATGAGCAGCCATCATTAAGTAACACTGGTGTGTGTCCATGTGCGCGCACACACGCACAGGCAGTATAAACACGTATGTTAACATGGGCTCCTGGCTGAGCGTTAAACATGGACCTGTGTGACTGGCTCACTGTTGAGGCCCCCGGAGATCTGTTCATGTAAAGGAGCCCAGTGTGAGGGAAGAAGGACTCAGGCAGCTGAAGCCACTGTGAACAAAGCCTTGGTCGTGGGGGCGGGAGGTGTCCTGCACCTGAGCGCAGCAAGGCGCCCGCCTTTCAGCTCCATCACCACCCCACGTGCACAGACTTGGTCCTGGGAGATGGACAGCTTTAAAGAAAAAAGAAATAAAACCCAGCGACTTGAGATTGCACTAGCCAACAGAAAGGAACACAGAACCACAAAAGCGACATGCTCCTCACTTCTCCATAGATGACCTTTTATTAGCTTTTGCAGGATGAGGCCGTCAGTGCCTCGCAGCGAGTCTGGGGTGGGGAGAAAGGGTCACGGCTCCTGGCACATGGTAGAATTAGCGAAACGTGCCAGGTGGAGGTCTGCAGGTATCTGACTGGACGATGAAACCCACTGCTCCCCTCATCCCCTTTCTCTGTCACACACACACAACTAGTGACCTTCAAAAGTGTCTCGGGAGAATTTGGCAGGATGCTCATGTCCTGTGCCGGTGACAGTGCTGTTACCACTGTTCGTGTGACCCTATCTGTTTCCCAGGATTCTAAGGTGACCAGGAGGAGCACACACACACACACACACACGGCCACCGTCCCATGGAAAAGTGAGGACAGGGTCACACTCTGGGGACATGGGAAGCAAAATATCAAAGTGGAAGCTGCCCCCCAAGCCGAAGACGCTGGACACCCAGTTCCTCGTCCCTTCTGCAACCACAAGAAGTCTAGTGATGGGAAAATGGAACCAGCCCACACACTAACACTGGAGTCACGTCTTGCACTGTGTGTACACACACACAGCCAAGCTACAAGTTACGTGAATTTGTTTCTGGTGTTGACCAAAATCCCCCGTCTCCAGGAACTGGCGAACACGGTATCCAGGATGATATTTCTGACCCTATATTTCTGACCTATACATTTTTTTCTTCATGTTTCTCTTTTAAAAAATGCTTTGTCTCTTCCAATGAGTCTATAATGGGCTAGCCACTTTCTTGATAAAGGGCATTTATTACAGCTGTAGAAAAATCTGGTTTCTCTGTCTACAGATAGTAAGTCACATCTCAAGCAGTGAATGTCTCCTTACAAATTTGCCTCTAGCCAGTTTCGTGTGATGCTGAAACTGAAGATCTATCACCTTCCAGAACATCTAAGGATGAATGCCTCCCATGGTGGCTAGTCAGCCAGAATTGTCTCCTCCCCAGGTGAACTGTGGCCAGGCACAAAAATCTGTCAATGGCCCTAAGCTGTGGTGAGAAGAAAGTCACTGTTGAATGCTTTCTGAAAATTTCCCTCTCACTTTGCCAAAGATGATGACTTGTTACTTCCTACATTTCGCAGTTGGGAACCCTGGTTTTCCTATTCAGGTTTTGCTGTTGAACTCTCCAGGCTATAAATGCAGAGGAAGGTGTCAGAGTTAAATGCGCACCTCCTGTGGGATGTTTTAGAAAGAATTCAATTCCGTAGGAAGGTCCGCAGTTTTATCATTTAAATCCTCAGGTCTGTAAATTAACAAACTTGGGATTCAGCTCTCCAGGTATATGCTGTGGTGGGGAACTTGTTTTCCAAGTCGTCTGAGAGAGACGTGCCAAATGCTCACGGTTTTTAGCATGAGATTTTCTTTATTAAAGGAAAGCAACTTAAACACGTTCAGAAAATAATCTTGAACAATAAAGAAAACTGATTGAGCTTGTGTTTCCCTACTGTCTTCTGCAATTGCTTGCCCTGCTGAAAGGGACAGACAGTGCTTTACCAGAGTTTGTGAAAAGGATGCACAATCTATTCATGTTTAAAGGCCCACTATTATTTTAATGACCCGCAAAGTTTACATGGATTCCACACACATTAACCAACACCTTCCTCACTATTTCACTCCAATGGCACATGTGAATACTCGTGTGAATCCAACCAACGGATAAAATGTAAGAACTTGATGTTCTTTAACTTTTGTTTTACTTTCCTCAGATTCCTTCTTTGAGAATCTAGGGACATAGAATATGCTAGTTTGGATGGCTGTGGATTCGATTAATTTAAAGATTTCAAATAAGAAAAGAAGACCTAATAAATATTTTATTTTCTTCTTACACACACACACACACACACCCCTTTTACTGAATTTTTTATTGTAGCCAAAGACAGAAGGAACAGAAGAAATGATATGTAGAACCCTTCTAACACTGAGCGCCGCTGATTTTATGAAACGTATCATTGATCACTGATCACAATCAGATGTACAATTCTACCCTAATTGGAAATAAAGAACAGAGCACTCAGTCAATAAAAATTTGAGAGCACATTATTTAAACTCATAAAACACCTAAATTTGCTATTGAAGAATAATTGCTCTTCAATTATTAATAAAAGTCTTGATATTCAAACAAAAAGAGATTTCTTTGAAAAAAACTTTTTTTTCTTTTTGGAGATGGAGTCTCCTGTTGCCCAGGCTGGAGTGCAGTGAGGCAATCTCAGCTCACTGCATCCTCCGCCTCCTGGATTCAAGTGATTCTCCTGCCTCAGCCTCCAGAGTAGCTGGGATTACAGTGCCCACCACCAAGCCTGGCTAATTTTTTGTATTTTTAGTAGAGACAGGGTTTCACCATGTTGGCCAGGCTGGTCTCAAACTCCTGACCTCAGGTGATCCACCCGCCTTGGCCTCCCAAAGTGCTGGGATTACAGGCGTGAGCCACTGCGCCCGGCCTGAAAAAGTTTTAAACCCACTATTTCCCAGAAGTATAATTTGGTCAGCACGTGTGTCCTATTATTCGAAGTTTGATCCATCACAGTAGGGATGACAGTTATCAATGTTACATTGAATTTATGGGAGTATCAGAAAAAGCAATGCTTGAAGCCAGTTGTTTTGTGAGTTTGTGTGTCTTTCTGTCTCTGCATGCGATCTCACCGCCCATGTTAAATGAATATCCCCCTTTCTCCTTCTTAGATTCTCCCCGCTTACCCTTGGCTAAGGGAGCCACAGAATGGCTGATGCGGGAACTGTTGACTCAGTCTCAGACCCATCTCCTCCTCTCTGTCCTCTCAGATCACACATATTCCCCTTTCAATCACTAATTAGTAACAGCACTGTTAATTCCACTATAGAATTCTTCTTTCTCACAGTTACTCACTCAGTCCGTAGCGTTTATTGAGAATCTACTGCAACCTGCTCACTTCTCCACTCCAGTGTTATAGCAGTGCATCAAATGACAGCTATCCCTGCCCCCAGGCACTTGTATTCCAGAGAGAGGAGACAACGAATACAAAACTAAAAATATAAAAGAGGATGTGCCATACGTTGGAAAGTGATACGTACTCTGGAGGTGAATAAAACATGAAGACAGAAATATGCTACAGTGAGATAATTTTACCCTCAAAATCTAGGGACGTTTGTAAAAGACAGGGGATAAGAAATAAAGAAATGGCAAAATGTCACATTCACAGCAAGACCTTTCCTGGTTCAATTTATTTATTTTTTTATTTAAGTTTTAATTTTTTTTTTTTTGAGATGGAGCCTCGCTCTGTCCCCCAGGCTGGAGTGCCATGGCATGATCTCGGCTCACTGCAACCTCCACCTCCAGGGTTCAAGCAATTCTCCTACCTCAGCCTCTTGAGTAGCTGGGATTACAGGCATACACCACCATGCCCTGCTAATTTTGTATTTTTAGTAGAAATGGGGTTTCACCATGTTGGCCCGGCTGGTCTTGAGTTCCTGACCTCATGATCCGCCCACCTCAGTCTCCCAAAGTGCTGAGATTACAAGTGTGAGTCACTGCACCTGGCCTAAATTTTAATTTTGTTTTAATTTAATTTTTTTTTTTTTTTTTTTGAGATGCAGTCTTGCTCTGTTGCCCAGGCTGGAGTGCAGTGGTGCGATCTCAGCGCACTGCAACGTCCTCCTCCTAGGTTCTAGTGATTCTCATGCCTCAGCCTCCCCAGTACCTGGGATTACAGGCGTGTACCACCACCCTCAGGGGCCACTGCTGAAGACAGAAATATGAAGACAGAAATACGAAGACAGAAATATGACTACAGTGAGATGATTTTACCCTCAAAATCTAGGGACATTTGTAAAAGAGAGGGGATAAGGGGATAAATGTAACAAAGGCATGTTAACAAGAGAAAAGCACACAAATGTGTTTAATCAAAGTTTTACAAAACATGGGAGCCTTTGTAAATGAAGACCCAAAGACCCAAAGGAAAACTGCCAATTTCTATGCTTAGATTTGATGAAGAGTGGTAGCCCTGCAGAGCCGGGACTAGACACAGAGGGAGTGACGGAACGGTGACAGATGGAGGGGGACCCAGCTGGATCCGTCTGTCTGGGTTCCTCTTGGCCTCCCTGTGTGGCGTTCCTTCTTCCTGGGTGTAGGGCAGGGCCCCTTCTGGAATGAGGGTCTTATAACCTACTTTCAGGTAGGTAAGCCAGAGAACCCCTTTATGGCCAGCTCTACACAGAAAGGCAGGGAAAGTTCGAGTAGCGACTCTAGTTTTTAATGGCTGGCTTTGGGGAAAGAGGTTCTAGCTTCTGTGATCTACTTTAAATAAGAGGATTTCTGGCTTCTATGACTCACTTCTTAGGGGAACGAGAGGTGAGAGACAGGAGGGCCGCAGAAGGTGAGAGACTTGTTTCTGAGGCTGCTTCTGAGGCTTTTCAATGCCCTTTAGTTCAAAGTACTCAGCAGGTCAAGGCCATACTTGGGGCATCCTTTTCGGAGCCACGACTTACAACGTAAAACAAGATGAACTCTTTTGCTATTATGTAGCAGAATCAGAATTAAACTCAGACTGCAGAATTCAGAGTCCATTGTTATGCTATCACAGTCTATGCAGTTGAGTGGATAAAATCACGTGGCATCATTGTGCTTACGCCATAGGAAGCAACCCACACACGACAGATATCGCTATTATAACTCAGCACCCTCCATTCAGTCATCGGGTGGTCTTCATCTCTTGAAGTCTCATTTTGCTCATCTGCAGAATTTGCGTGAGTATGGAGAAGATGTCTGAGGATGCCAGGTGCTAGAATTGCAGAGAGAAGGGGTGTTGGCTGTGTTGGTTATTTGGGTGTCTCAGGCCATCATTCAGTCCCCCTGAACTCTTCCCTCAAGCTGAGCCCTGAGGAGGGGAGCAGAGGGGCGCGAACAGATCGGGTTGGAGGCCCGCCCTATGACCTCCACATCTCTCTTCTTATTTTCTCTTCTCCAAATTTTAGAAAGTGCATCCTCTCAAATCTTTTTTGTTGCGAATGTAGTTGTTTGTTCATATGCCAGTTCCGTAGCTACAGAGGCCCTTAAATGCCAAGAATTAACTTCTTTTCTTCCCTACTATTTTAAAGCACAGGTTTTGTTATAATTTTGATAGGGCGAAACCAATAGATAGGAGATGACTACCCTTGAAAAAAAGTCTCATGCTCACAGACGCCAAGAGGAGCGAGCGCCACACCGTGTGGCCACACGGGAAGCACCGGGTCAGGCAGGAGGCAGAGAGAGCAGGGGGAGAATGCAGGGGAGAGGACTCCATGGGAAGGAGTGGGCAAGGCAGGGTGAGCAGCCTCAGGGTGGATACTTTGAGTAATTTCAGCAGACTCTAGGCACAGGGCCTGTCCCTCACTGTCTGGTACCTGGTTTGGGGTGATCAGGGCAGGGGGAATCGTGCCCCTGAATTTGAGATCCCCAACGGAGGAGGTGGTTAGGGGCGTGGGCTTTGGATTGGTTCATTTGCATTTGAAAGGCTCTCACTGGAGGGGGGGGTCCTTCACTATCTCTAGGAATTGGCTAGCTAGAGACACCAGTAGGCTAACGGACTGCCAGTCCCTCCAGGCTCAGCCAGACCCCAATGTCAAACCACAAATATACAGAAAATAAAATGACATGGTTAGACACATGCATTCTGCAGTGTCGAATAACACTTGGGCAATGCAAAATTCATATCTAGTCTCCCAGTTGGGAAAAAAAAAGAGGAAATATCAAGAACAGTTACTATTGCAAAGCGTTATCCCTGTAAACACCCTCTCTCTCTGTGTGTTTTGTAACATGAAGCTTTACTATCATGACATCACCACATGCTATCCGCGGGGTTTTGTTGCTATTACAGAGGTTCCCTTAATATGCTGCTCTCCATTGTAAAAGTATCTTTGGTCTGGAAGCCTGACACCGCTGAAAGAGAACTGCAGTGCAAACGGTTTTGAAATCCTCCACTGATTATCCCAGAAGCCCTGCTAGTTCCAGGGTCTTCCGTGACTCCAGTTCCAAAGGACTTCATATCAAAACATTCTTTGCTTATTTTGCTAACCCCCAAAAATTGTATTTATCCCTTCTCTGGAGATTTTAACAGCTGGTGAGCTACCCTAGGCTCTGGGGGCCCCCTCTATAAGTGACCCTTGACCTTCCACTTTCCCGAACTGATGAAAACATAGTTGTGTTAGCCCGAATAAATATTTCCTAGCTGCCTATTTTGGGAAAAATGCTGCGTGAAATGCTTGCGTGATTTATTTATTCAACACCTGTTTATGAAGTGTTGATTATGTGCTAGACACTTCTGTAGACATTGAGGATACAGTAGTGAACTAAATAGACAAAAGCTCCCTCATGGAGCTTATTTTGTAGTGGAGTAGGTGGGTGCTGGCAATAAACAAGGTGAAATATATGGCATGTCAGGTGGTGATAAGAGCCAGGGGGTAAAATATGCCAAGATGGGGGACAGGAGGCCTGCAGAAAGACCGCAAGAAAAGGTCTTGTGAAGGTGACACTTTAGCAAAGACTTGAAGGGTGTCTCTGAGAGAGGATTGTTGGAGATGGGAAACAAGAGGGACTGAGCTAGAAACACAAGCAGTAGCAGCTGAAACCTGGGTTACTCAAAACGGAGTTTATGGAGAGTGTGTGTAACGACAATAAGATTTTTAAAAAGGAGAGATATAGGATCGATGCCTTCACCTCTAGAACTTCATGGTCTCATTAGAGAGGTTTCTTAACAACAAACCATTAGAAATGAGACTGAGCAGGGACCCCTCTTAGGGGCCTGCAGGTCCCTCAAGCATGAAAGAAAAATCTTGAGTTCCTTCAAGGGGAATTCCAGGCACCCAGCTAGCCCTGAAGAGTAAATGAACAACCTGACCAGCAAGAAGGTAATAGCAGCTTAAAACAATCACCAAGGGAGTTGAAGTCAGGGGATGTTTTGTTCCCTGTGGAAGCTAAAGACAACATTTTAACACATATCCGTGAGTTGTTTTTCAGAAACCTAGACCTCCACCAAATGGATCTGCTGGCACAGAGACCTCCGATAATGAGGAACTGAGGACTAAACTTTAACCACTGTTCTTTGTTCTAAATGTCTTCCTGAGGGGCCTGGAGGGAGTCCTACCCACAGCCAAGTGCAGCATTCTATTCTCCTGACCCCCAATTTGTAGACAAAGCTTCGCTTCCTTACCCGATTGCAAATCTGAACATCTTTGAATCCACCTGTGACCTGTGGAACCCTGCTTCATGACACCCCACTTTTTTAGGCCAAACTAATATATAGCCTCAATGTATTAACTGACTTATTTGCCTGTAACCTCTCTTCTCCAGATTTAAAAACTGCTACCTGCAAGCCATCGAGAGGTCTGGTCTCAAGTGTGAGTGCCCAATTCTCCTTGCTTGGCATCCTGCAAATAAATGCCTTCCTTTCTCCTGCTGCCAACCACGGCGTGGATGTTTGACCTCACCCCACTGGGAGAGCAGACACCAGTTCAGTTCAGTAACAGTAATAGGTCATTAAAGATGGATTCTGTCTATGGTTCAACCAAGCAAGTGAAGTCTGTGTTAAAATACTCAATAGTATCTCTCTTAGCTCTTGTCAGAATGAACATGAAGTCAATGACAGGTTGGTAACCCATAAAATTAAGGCATATTTCCACACTCATCGTCACCACTCTCACCTAACACTTCATCGGCATCTACTGTGCACAGTTGACTCTACTGAGTGTAGGAAGAGGCACAGCCGTGAATGTGAGCTTCCTGAGTGCGGACGTCCTGCGCTCTCACTTTTAAGGAAGGCTTCACGTAGGCCATGCTGGAACCCAGAGTGCCTGAGACGACTGCTAGGGAGGAGACTGTGACTGAAGGAGAATGAGCCAGGGCTTCTCACAGACATGGAGCTGTAAAGAGAGAGGAGGGAAGGAGTTTGGCCTTGACGTGCTGGTCCTTACCCTGGGCCGATGGCGGTGGAGGCAGGGCGAGGGTGCCAGAGAGGCAACCCCGCTTTACTGAAGGCCCGGGAGCTCAGCAGCATGGGCTCCCTGGGATTCAGCTCCCTGGGCCCTGCCCTGTTCTGCGATACGGACAGCAGCCGGGTAAGGAGGCTTTGAGAGAAGAGACTCGTAGAAGGACAGGTGTCCAGAGCAGAACACGGAGGGCATTGGTGAGACGTCCCAAGGCTTCCAGGCATAGCTGCACAGAGCATAGGGCTGCCTAGGGAGCCTGTGTCTGCAACAGAAGCCACACTTGCGGGACAGGTGGTGGCTGTGAGGGGGATGTTGGAGGCACTCAGCCTGCTGAGCTCTGGAGCCAGCATCACATGTGAATACGTGTTAGCACGTGGCCCAGGACTGTGTGATTCGTAGTAAATCTTCACAGAATTGAAATCTATCTAGTGTCTCTAGAAATTGATCTGAAACACAAGGTAGCAGAAGGTACTTGTCAGAGGGAGACAGATGCTCAGTTCGGAGGAGGGAGAAACAGGGAACCCAGAGGAGGGAGAAGGCGTCACCTGTGAGACTGGGCGTGTGGCTGTGAGCAGCCCTGTCTTGTTGCAGAGGTTTCACAGATCAGTAGTTACTGTCTTCATGTGGACTACAGAGAGCACACATCACGTAGGGCACAAAGCCCATCATTCCTCACAGTAGAAAACTTTTACAGGCTGTTTTTATCTCTAGAAACACTGGATTGTTTGGCAGTCACCAGAAACATCTTTCCACCCACACACGCCCACGGAAGCATGTTGAACATCAGTGAAGTACGTTACACTCGGGATTGTGCCGCGTACCTTCTTATATAGCAGTTTTTATATAATAGTTCATTATGGGAGCAGAGATTTTTTTTCTGTCTCTCCCCTCCCTTTGTAAATTTCAGAATAGCGAACAGCATGATCAAAGCAATCATCTCCTGTTTTCCTTTCTCTGGAGATTAAATAAATCAGGCTGAAAAGTCTCTGAGCCTATGATAACAATCACTCGTTGATAGCGTATCACTTAGGGAGAGGCCTCAAGGGTGAAAAGACACAATGAAACCCCAACGCAGAACGTGTCAACGAACAGACTCTCTCCCCTCACACTGCCCAGTACAGAGGCCAAAGCTCTGTGAGTGCACAGGGCTGGGGAACGAGATGCCATCTGGAACTGGAGATGCAAAGCCACATCCCGCTCCTGATCCGCATGGCCCAGGCCCAGCCTGGGAAGGTGTGGGGCGTACTGACTGCGAGGTCCCATCCTTCCTCCAGGCCGGGTTCTCCGCAGGCTGTGCAGAGAACAATACTGTCCTCTAGCGGTCAGAAGTCGGAACTGGAAATCAAGGAGCTTGTTTCTATTTCTCCTCCTGACACTGTCGGTGATTCCCAGAGCAATACACCACTCCCGAAGCAAAGGGAATGGGTTGACACAGTTTACAAAATCCAGGCCAGAAGCATCTTGGCTTTGCCTCCCTTGGCTGGGTAATGACAGCTGCAGGGTTTGATCCGGTCTTTGGGGCAGTGAAGAATGTATTTAATCTATCCATAGCTCAGCTTTGCCGAGGGAGAATTCAGGATTTTTCTATCTTTATTAAACATGCATGTAATTTGTCATCAGCAAAATGAGCAAACAATATCTCCTTGTCCACCTCATAGACTTATGATGAGGATCAAATAAAAGCATAAAAACAATGTGTAAGTATAAAACTGAATACATGGGTTATTATTGAGGAAAATGCACATTTATCTGTTATTTAAAACACTTCTTAAATTCACTTCTATGCTTTAGGATTTTACCTAGATATACAACATCACAATTTATATATATCCAATGAAAACATAATTTATATCCTATGTAATTGTGTCCTTTCTAGCCCTACTGATAAGTCTCATTATGAAGAAAATGCTTTATTTGTGACTTTAAACTCTGGACAATTTGTGTTTTCAACCTCTTATGATTCACCCGCAGGGATTCTCTTCAAGGATGGTGAAACCCACATTTCCAGAGCAGCCGCACAGGACAGCCGCCTCTGGACAACCATTACCATAAGCACGCATGTTTGCTACAGACAGAGATGGACGAAGGGGAGCGTGGGCACTACGCTGGTGAAGGTAATGTTTCCTACCAGATACCAGCACCAACTTGCTTAAAATTGCTTTCAAGCTGTTAAAACACCGAGAAGGGGATGATCATAAATACTTAGATGGTTGAATTTTTCACTATATTAGGATAAAAATTGGATGGTAATACTTGAGTTCAAATTATATAACAGTGTAGTGATTTTTTTTCACCCTTGCAAGAAAAATATTCTCAATGAAATATCAGTTTCAGAAACAAAACAGGAGAAAATGTCTTTTCATATGCTGCAGTAGGGAAATGGGATGCAAAGGAACACTTGCAATAAGGAAAACATTTGCTTAAAGTGATTTTTAAGGAAAGTTCTTTTATAATGACCTTCAAGATAGTTAAGATCATACCTGGCTGCCAGGCGCGGTGGCTCCTGTCTGTAATCCCAGCACTTTGGGAGGCCGAGTTGGGCAGATCAGTTGAGGTCAGGAGTTCGAAACCAACCTGGTTAATATGATGAAACCCCGTCTCTAGTAAAAATACAAAAAAATTTGGTGGGGCGTGGTGGTGGGCACCTATAATCCCAGCTACTTGGGAGGCTGAGGCAGGAGAATCGCTTGAACCCGGGAGGCAGAGGGTGCGGTGAGCCGAGATCACGCCACTGCACTCCAGCCTGGGCGACAGAGCGAGACTCGGTCTCAAAAAATTATAAATAAAAAATAAATAAAATAAATAGATCATATCCAGCAAATGTTGACAACTATTTTACCTTCATACTTATTCAGAAGTTCAAAAGAACAGCAAAAGACTTAAGTAGGTTGCTAAGGTAACCACGAACAGCCAGCAGTGTCGTTTGCACACAGCATTGAATTGTACAGGGCAGGGCTGGTACAGTGACCCCTGCCCGGGGGAGAGCCTTAAATATCAAGGCAGGAGGACATCGGTGTGTCAGCAAATTCCACCAAACTGTGGAATTTCCTACAAGATCTGTCTTCCCTCCTCTTTTATAGTCTGATCCTCTCTTTGTGAACCTGTTACATGAGTTAGTAGGTCACGGGAAGGTAAACCTCAATGGCTGTACGATCTTTCTCTAGTTCTTCAAATCACAAGGTTTGTGCCTTTCACAAATATCTTTTATATATATTCCGACAGCTGCCATTCAGTGTGTAGTGTCACCACGTATAATACATTAAAGTCAATCCCATCGCACCGTGCGTGTGGACCGCCGTGCGCACTGACCGTGCTCTTCTCGTTCAGCATGGCTCTGCTTTGAAAGCCATGGTCCGTGTGTGTTTGTGTGGACGACGGGCACGGCTTTCTGAAATGATGTTCCAGTCGTGGTGACGGGGACAGTGGGGCTGGACTCTGCCCACCCTGGCCCCCCTGGGCACCCAGCTCCGGTCCTGGCTCCTGCTCCTGTTCTGCCCATCTCACCAGATTCTGAGCCTGGGTTTGTTCACAGACTGATTCCCACGCCTGGGACTCGACATCTTCTGCTAAAACTCTTCTTTAAATTCAGCGTCCTGCAGGCTCACCTTTCACAAAAGGACTAGAGTTTGGCTTATGAGCCCGTTCTCTTGGGCGTCTGACTCTAGCGAGTCCTTGTTTGGGCTGCACCATTCCTGCCTTGGCGCGGATGTAGTCGACCGTCCAGGTGAGGCCAAACCAGGAGAGCTTTGGCAGCGGCGAAGCCTCTCCATTCTTTCCAGACCAGTGCTGACATACGCCCCAGTGGTTCCAATAAATACACTAATATCCAGTCATCCATCCCCTCCAGGGACAACAAATAGAGAGGTTAATACAAATACTGAGAGGACAGGTGGGGCCTGGTGGCTTACCCCTGTAATCCCAGCACTTTGGGAGGCTGAGGCAGGTAGATCACTTGAGGTCACGAGTTCGAGACCAGCCTGGCCGACATGGTGAAACCCCCATCTCAACTAAGAATACAAAAATTAGCCACAGTGGCAGGTGCCTGTAATCTCAGTGCTCAGGAGGCTGAGGCAGGAGAATTGCTTGAACCCAGGAGGCAGAGGTCGCAGTGAGCTGAGATCATGTCACTGCACTCCAGCTCCAGCCTGGGGCTGAGTGAGACCCTGTCTCCAAAAAACAAACAAAAAGTACATAAATAAAATAAAACTAAACAAATATTGAGAGGACAAATATGAAAGGAAGCAGATTAGATATTGGCACCAGGCTTTGTCAAGAAAAAAATACTGATTTTATTCAAATGCAGCAGAGTTTCTGTGATTAATACTGCCACCACAGAACCCGCTGGCCTTGCAGAATGCTGGGTTCACCTGCAGGACGCAGACACAGAGCTCACTGTGGCTATGACCAGGTCAGCCCATGTGACCTAGAAAGAGAGTTCTGATCCAGGCAAACCCTGCCAGGAAATGGAATTTTTATCAGAGAATGAGGAATAGACGGAATGCTTTTTGGTGAATGCCTCTTTACTGTCTCCGTGTAGAAAACTCTTACACAAAATTCAAGAAGCAACTGAAATCACTCTGGCTCCTCATGCCCCTGCGTGCCACTTATTCAGATGCACGTTCCCACCGTGTTTTCCCCACTCCTGGGGCGGCATTCTTGACTCTACTTTATGAGGCTTGTTTCTGTGCTTTCACTGCCCCAGGATTGTGAGCGAGGGTAAGACAAGGATTGTGCCTCATTCATCTCAGTATCTCAGCTCTTTGTAGAGTGATGTGCAAATAGTAGGCCCTTAAAAGATGCGTGGAGTTAACAAATAGTTCATTTCTGAAGCTTTTGGCAGCATGAATGCTTTGATCCCTTGCTGGGAGGGAACCAAACTTCAGACCACGCATGTGGGATCTTGAAACAGAAACAGGGAATCCTGTTTTCACTTCATATGTAGATAGCTTTACAAAGATGTCACTCCCACCTTAGCAGGAAGAAAAAGCCGTGTGATCTTCACAATGCTAACTTTTCTCGAGCACATCAGAAAGCTGAGGTTGTGAAGCGAGCGAGTGAAGTCAGTTCTGAGGAGTGACAGGTCCCTCGGGAGAATCAGGCAGCACAGATGGTCTCACCCTCCGCAGAGTGAGAGGAGGGTGGATGGAGCAGCCATAAAAGCAGGTTGGAAGAAAACAGCCAGAATAGGCTGGGTGCAGTGGCTCACGCCTGTAAACCCAGCACTTTGGGAGGCCAAGGTGGGCGAATCATAAGGTCAGGAGTTCAAGACCAGCCTGGCCAACGTGGTGAAACCCCTTCTCTACTAAAAATACGAAAATTGGCTGGGCATGGTGGCGGACACCTGTAATCCCAGCTATTTGGGAGGCTGAGGCAGAAGAATCACTTGAACCCAGGGGGCAGAGAGCCGAGATCACGCCACTGCACTCCAGCCTGGGCGACAGAGTGAGACTGTCTCAAAAACAAACAAACAAACAACAACAACAACAACAGCAGCCAGAATGTAGCGAATTCTTTAAGTCTGGGTGTGAGCTTGTGCGCTAGATGGTTGAGAAAGCCCCGGGGCGGGGGGCGGGGGGGGCGGGAGACACAAGGACAACCTGCATTCACCTACTGTTAGCTCTTTCCACTGTCTCCACTGTGTGCTCTGAGGAAGATCTGGACCGGGCAGGACACTCCAGCTACTGTCCCTGACACAGATTCTGCTTCTAGGGGAGGGGAAGAAGCAAAAGCTGTTCGCCCTTGGGGAAGAGCTGGAAAATACTCAGGTGCAAGATCCAGTGCTGGATGCAAAGCGAAGGTGGTTACCATAGGGAAGGCAGCTGGGAAGCTTTGCAGGTGGGAGGAATAGCTGCTGGGCAAAAAGACACCGTTGATGTGTCTCTGTGGAAAGCTCACTATCAACACCTGCCTCTCAGCCCCTACAAACCCAGAGAACAGGCAAAGTGCTTCTGCGGAGCTGTCTAGAAAAATCTAGTGCTTCTGTCGCCAGGTGTGTGAAAATATCTCAACTCCTCACAAGGTCCACTGCCTTGCGCTGTTCATTTTCAATTAGCAATGATCGCCCCTCGGACAAACCTCATTGGCTACGATACTGCCACTGCACAGAGCTACGCCGTTCAGTTTCTCCACCTAAGACTCACAAAGCGGGGGACGGGGGGCAGTCAGACCTTAGCTACAAGAGGCTGGGAAGTGTAATTTTCATCCATCTTTCTTTTTTCTTTCCTTCCCTCCCTCCTCTCTCCCTCCCTCCCTCCCTCACTTCCTTCCTTCTTTCCTTCCTTCTTCCCCTTTCTTCTTTCTTCTTTCTTCTCTGCCTCTGCAGTTCAAACAGGCCTTCTAGCTGTAGTTCAGAAAGTGATTCCATAAATGGGTTGGAACAGGAGTTGAAAAGCCAGTACATAATCTCTACTGCACCTCCCATCCCACTAAATACCATGACGTCAGACACCCTGTTTATTTCCTTTACAGAGCCACAGCACTTACAACAAAACAAAATACACATAATGGTGGTTTATCTTTACTCATTTAATGTACTCCTCTGCCCCATTCATTTATAAGTTCCACTCATGCCTCGTATAAACAAAAAATGAAACCCTAAGCCCTCCACCAACTGAATGGACCCCTTCTGAGCCAAGGGGACCTCAGATGATACAGTTTGGATGTGCCCCTCCAGATCTCATGTTGATGTGATCCCCAGTGTTGGAGGTGGGGCCTGGGGAGAGGTGTTTGGGTCATGGGTGGATTCCTCATGAGTGGCTTGGTGCCATCCTCATGGTCATGAGTGGGTTCTTGCAGTATCAGTTCATAAGAGAGCTGGTTGTCTAAAATGACCTGGCACCTCTGTGATTGTCAGACAGGTTCTTCTTGCTGGCTGCACAGACAAAATCAATCCATGGAGACCACGGCGTTGCAGTAGAGAAAGAGTTTAAGTGACACGAAGCCGACCCACATGGGAGAAGTGGAGCTATCGTTGAAACCGGTCTCTCTGAAGGCTCAGAGGTCAGAGTCCTTACGACAATTTGGTGAGCGGGGCGTTAGGGAATGACTGGGTGGGGTGAAATCATAGGGTGTAGAAACAAGCCCCATCCTCTGAGTCAGCTGCTGGGTGGGGCCACAGGGTCAGGTGCGTCAGGAGTCCAGGTGGGGTCTGTCTGAACCACATCTCAAAAAACCCATCTTAGGTTCTACAGTAGTGATGTCATCTATAGCAGCAATCGAGAAGGTCTCAAATCTTGTGACCCCTGGCCACATGACCCCTGAGTAGCAAGGGATTGTAGGAACAACTCCTGTTTCTTAGCAGGTTCAGGCCCCTCCTATAATCCTCACCATGAGGTCTTTGATTGGTTCTAGAAAGGTGGTTCAGTTTTGGGAAGGGCTATTATCATCCTTGTCTTAAGGTTAAACTATAAACTAAATTTGTCCCAAGGTTAGCTTGGCCTACACCCAGGAATGACCAAGGACAGCTTGGAGGTCAGAAGCAAGATGGAGTCACCGACGTCAGATTTCTCTCACTGTCATCATCTTTCCAAAAGCAGTTTCACCTCCCCACTCTTTCTCTTGCTCCCTCTCGTGCCTTGTAATACGCTGGCTCCCCCTGAGTCTTCCACCATGATTGGAAGCTTCCTGAGGCCTCACAAGAAGTAGATACTGGCAACACACTTCCTATACAGCCTACAGAACTGTAAGCCAAAGTAAACTTTTCTTTATAAATTATCTAGTCTCAGGTATCCCTTTAGAGCAATGCAAAACAAACTAATACACCAGAGAAGCCTGAAAAACTGAATTCCCCACCATGATGAGAAGGGATGTCGGACACACCTCACGATGCCCCCTCCCTTTGGAGTTTAGGCACAACTGACCAACGTTAACATGAAGACAGAGATCATAACGCTGACAAATCAGTCTCCATAGCAATAAGATAACAAATTCCAATCTGACTCTGGTACAGCATCGTATGACAAATAGCACTCTCTGAAGGAAATCAAATGTATTTTAACTTAGAATACATTTCATTGACATATTTTGAAATGGCCCTGCAAAGCCATCTTTCATGGAGGAAGTTTGTATCTGCAGAGAATCTTCATTCACACAGCCTGGTCTTTCCAGATCTAGGAGAGATTAACTAAGAGTCTGACAACTGGCCTGGCACGGTGGCTCAAGCCTGTAATCCCAGCACTTTGGGAGGCTGAGGCAGGTGGATCACAAGGTCAGGAGATCGAGACTATCCTGGACAACATGGTGAAACCCCGTCTCTACTAAAAATACAAAAAATTAGCTGGGTGTGGTGGCAGGTGCCTGTAGTCCCAGTTACTCAGGAGGCTGAGGCAGGAGAATGGCATGAACCCGGGAGGCGGAGCTTGCAGTGAGCCGAGATCGTGCCACTGAGCTCCAGCCTGGGCAACAGAGCAAGACTCCGTCTCAAAAAAAAAAAAGAGTCTGACACCTGTTAAGTTCTGAAAAGAGACATTCAGCATCTATTCTCTCTGAAGGTTGCTACCTGGAGGCTACATCTACATAACAAGGACCTTGGCTTCCACAACCCCCCTTGTCTGAACTCAAGCATTTCTTTCTACCAACTTCAAGCCTTTAGACAAAGTTTAACTGTTTCAACCAGTTGCCAATCAGAAAATCTTTGAATCTACCCGTGACTTATAAGCCCCCCACTTCTCACCTTTGAGATATCCAACCTTTCCAGGCAGAACCAATGTACACTGTACATGCATTGATTTATGTCTTTGCCTGTAACTTCTTTCTCCCTAAAATCTATAAAACCAGCCATAACCCGACCTCCTCAGACAGGCTCTGTCAGGACCCCTTGAGACTGTTCCTTGAGTCATGGCTACTCATATTGGTGCAGAATAAACCTCTTCAGCTGTTTTACAGGTTTTGGTTTTGCCAGTAACACTCACGCTTTGTGCTTTGTCCACCTTGTCCTTGGGGTATCTTCACTCTAAACCACAGTGTTTAGTATATGGTTGGCACTTGATACATATTGCTGAATAAATATGATCAGGCCCTTTAAGAACTGGGTAAGAACAAAACAAAAGCAAGACTGCCCTTTCTATGGAAAAGTAAACACTTAGATGTACAGACATGTTTATACTCAACTTCCCAAAAGGAAATGCGGGGAGGGATGAGAAGATGTCTGCTCTAGTTAACTAGTTTGGAAGCAGCAATTTTGATCACGGAACTATTAAAATGTGTGTGACCCTCCAAAAAAAAATAAAGAAGAGGGGAAATAGTTCCAATGTTCCAAACCCCCTCTGCAGGTCTGAAACATATGTCACTGGCAGGTCACCCTCCTGGGAGTGCATGTCTGCAGCAAGCCCATGTTTGACGTTGCCTGGACGCCTGCAGCGTTGTTCCTGCGTCTCCATTAGCGCTGGCACACACTCCCGCAGCCCGCGCCAGCTGCTCTTCAAACAGATTCACTGGAAACAGAAAAGGAAGAAAAAAATAATCCAAGGTCTTAGGGTACATTTTTTTCATTCTCTTTCTACAGCTAAAAGGAAGCTGGAAGCTTGAGAAGGATTCACAGTAGCTGAATAATAGCCAGAAAGGGAGATTAGCAAGAAACATTGTGAGAGCTGGGAGATTTTTCTTGGGTTTAGTAAGAGAAGAATGTAGTGCTGTGTGTGTTCGACTTGCTCGTTCTGTTGGTGTCTCCCCTCCCTTGGCTCCAGAGCCCCTGTGCGCCCTCCCTCCTCCTTTGCCAGGAAGGGATTGACACCGGGTCAGTCATGAAGACGCTACCTCCCAGTCCCCGCCCAAAGGTCACAGCAGGAGGCTGGTGCAGGCTGCGTCTCAGGCTGCCAGTGGGGAACAAAGACAAGGCCGCTCAGCTCTTTTCTGGCGACACAGGGAGAACAGTAAATCCCCTGGTGCCGCAGAGAGACCTGGACTTGGCGAGGAGACATGCTCCTTCCAAGTGACTAATGGTCAGATTTTCATATTCCATAAGGCACGCCAGCAATGAACAAGCAAGCAAATGGACAGCAAATTAAGAAAATTACTCTAATTTATGGGTAACAATCAGCTTTCATTTTCCTTTTTTCCACGGAACTTCTCCCTAATGACCTCCCCTCCTACAGCTGTGTCATTTGGATCAACTCACATCTCAGACATTTTTTAATGAAATATGAGGCTATCCATGAAGGGGGAAGGGGAGGAAAAAGAGAGCTCCTTATGCTCCTCTCCCTTCATAGTGTAGATGGTTCATAATGAGCACAGTGTCTTTTGAAATGTATTTTAAGGTGTATTTCCATTTCCCATACATCTTCATGCTCTGGGTGTCCCAGTCACTGAAGCTGTGGGTTTCAGTGCTCCAAGAGTGAAAGGGTTCAGGAAATGCGACCACAAAATATACTGATTGCTTCAAATGGAGGGCACTGGAGGAGCAGCAAATGCAGCCAGGGGCTTTCTCTGAACCCCCCTATCTATCTAAAAACCCAACTGTCCAATAGAAACTCAACTGTCATGCATCTCCTCCCTGGGAATCTCATCAACCCGGGAGGATTATCCAGGAGAGACTTGGGGTCCACAGGACACCCAGGCAGACTCAGTCACAGGCATCACCCAATCACCTTCCCCCAGGTCATTCACTCGCCCCAAGCTTCCTGCCCCTCCCCTCTTTCCCTGGGAAGAGGGTGTGTGGGCTTCCAGACCTCACTGGGTTTTGAGATCTCACTTTTCTTCCCTGGGAAGAGGGTATGTGGGCTTCTAGATCTTCCTGGGTTTGGGCACTCACTTTTCTTCCCTGGGCTGCCCCTGTGCATATAATACATGGTTTGCCTTTTCTCCCACTCATCTGCCTACTGTCTGCTTATTTCGTAGATTCAGTTATCAAACCTTCAGAGGGCAGGGGGTACGTCTTCCCTCCCCTGCAAGGGAAAAGTGACTTCCTGCTCTTCCAGTTTACAGTTATGTGCTTGGACAATCAAACCTGATTTTTGTTGCTGTCTGCAGTCAGATAGTAAGACCATAGGCTGGACTTCGGAGAGAGGAAGAGAGCAAGCAAAAGTGAAAGAATAGGAGTGAGCAAAAGTGAGGAACAGAGAGGAAGAGAGAATGTGATGGATCTCTTAAACACAGGCAGAACCCAGCCTAGACGTCTGTGATCACACGATTGGTCCAGGATGGGAGGTGGGTTGCCTTTGTACCTGGAGGGCATGGCCAGGAGACCCCGCTGCTGAGAGCAGGAGGAGGGTGCAATGGATGGGAGGGGAGCAAACTGTTGTTCTGTTCCCTTTGTGCTGAGAGGCGGTGGAAAGAGGGGAGAGAGGCAATGTGGGCAACCAAGCATTGAGGAAACTGACCGTTTACTCAAGAAGAGATTTTAAATTAATAAATTGGGTTGAACAACATCTTGATTCGCAGTCCTGCCCCATTCCTAACACTGGCAGGTTCAGGCTCAGGAGTGAGATGTGATCACTAGTAGAGAAATTGAGAAGTCACATGTATTTAATCCATGAGACTGTGATGTGAGTGAGTTTGCTACCCAGCCACGGTTAAACTTAGCCAGCGTCCGCGTGTCTATTTTATTGATGGGATAGCACTGTAGGAGGCAAAAGGAGATTGTGAAATGACACTGAGATCAGAGTGATAATCTTATCATCAACAAAAAGAGTCAAACACTATAAAATGTTTGAAGAGAGTTATTCTGAGCCAAATATGAGTGACCACGGCCCCAGGAACAGTCTCACTAGGTCCTAAGTACATGTGCCTAAGATGGTCGGGCTGCAGCTCGGTTTTGTGCATTTTAGGGAGACATGAGACATCAATCAGTACACGTAAGGTTCACGTTGGTTCAGTCCAGAAAGGCAGAACAACTCACGTTGGCAGGGGGAGAAGAAGTGGATTCGAAGATTTTCTGATTGGCAATTGGTTGAAAGATGTCAGTTATTATCTAAAGAGCCGGAACCAGTGGAAAGGAGTGTCTGGGTTAAGACAAGCGGTTGTGGAGACCAAGCTTCTTCTTATCCGGATGAGGCCTCCAGGTGGCAGGCTTCAGAGAGAACAGATTGTAAGTGTTATCAGACTTAAAAAGGTGCCAGACTCTTAAGTTAATTCTCTCCTGGATCAGGGAAAAGATATGGAAAGGGAAAGGGGTTCTCTACAGAATACAGATTTTCTCCACAAGAGATGGCTTTACAGGACCATTGCAAAATACGTCAAAGCAATTTATTTTGGGGAGAAATACTTCCATTTCTTTCAGGCCTTACTCTGTCATGTTGGTATCTTATTGCTAGAAAGTGTGTGTTTTGTCGGTCGTAAGGTTTCGGTTTTAATGTTAATGCTGGTCAGCTGGGCTGATGCCAAAGGGAGGCGGGCATAACGAAGCGTATCTAAACACCCGTTCCCATCAGGGCCTCCTTCATCAGGTTAACTTTGGAATGCCCTGGGCCAAGAGGAGGGGTCCATTCAGTGGGTTGAAGGGCTTAGAATTTTATTTTTGGTTTACAATGGCTTTTCTCAAAAGGAGCCTTTCTATTTGTTCTTCATGCCATTGTTGCAAGGCTCTGAGGCAGTGAAAAAAAAAAAAAAAAAGATATTGGGCACATCAATGTTTCCCTGGCATCCCATGGAGGAGCAGAGCATTTTATCAATCTTGGTAAAGATTATCATCAATCCCATCAAGTTCAGGTCAGTTCAGTATCTTGACTGTTTTTCAGCAGTGACCTGCAATGGTTTCACCTGGGAAGAACCACAGGCAACTTCTGGTTTCTCTCGTCAGAACTCCCAGGGTTCTGTTAGCTGTTAGAAGAATCTTCATTTATTTTTGACTGACTTCTGTGCTGTGACTTGCAGACTACTCTAAAGACTGGAAGGTACTTAAGGAAATAAGAACAGGAAATTCAAAAATGTGATTAACACACTCTGAAGGAAACTGGGCCAATTATCTAAAAACGAAGGCTCTCTCTCTCTCTCTTTTTTTTTTTTTTTTTTTTTGAGACAGAGTCTCACTCCATCACTCAGGCTGGAGTGCAGTGGTGTGATCTCAGCTCACTGCAACCTCCACCCACCAGGTTCAAGTGATTCTCCCGTCTCAGCCTCCCAAGTAGCTGTGATTACAGGCGCCCGCCACCATGCCCAGCTAATTTTTTGTATTTTCAGTAGAGATGGGGTTTCACTGTGTTGGCCAGGCTGGTCTCGAACTCTCAACCTCAGGTGATCCACCAGCCTCGGCCTCCCAAAATGCTGGGATTACAGGTGTGAGCCACCATGCCTGGCCCAGCTTTTGCACTCTCTAAAGAACATTAACAAGTGGTGAAAAAAGCAGAGGAAATTGCTTTCAATTGAACAAAGAAAATAAAAACACTTGGCATTTTTTAAAAACAAATGTTATTTCATTTGTGAAAAGAGCATCTATATATGTAGATTGCTACATACATACAAAGGTTATTATTTACTCAAGGTACAGATCATGCCTGATGCATGCACTAATTCCCAGTCCCTCAGGGTACAGATCACACCTGATACACTCATTGATTTCCAGTCCCTCAGGCTACAGATCAAGCCTGAGGCACATGTGGATTCCCAATCCCCTTGCTGTGTCTTCCCTCCCTCCCCAGCCCTCCAGTAGGAAAGATTTCCTAAGACACACGAGGATACTTTGAAAAAAAATTTCTAATTACTTTTTCTGATTAGCACCTAAACATCCATCCATTTGTGTTATTACAATTAAAATTAAATTTTTATAAAACATTTTGGAGGGTTACAAAAAGTCTGTTATTTTTACATATAGCAAATTTTTGATAAATAATTCATAAGTATACAATTACTTATCAAAGGCTCATTCTTATTTTCAAATCTAGAGTCTTTATGCTTTTGTATGTATTCAATAGCTGTTGCATTGGGTCAGGTACATGACAGGGAAATGTGCTACTGACCTTTAAAATAAGAAATAAGGAACAGGTCGAGCAATGTGCCCCGCTCTGCAGACCATCAGTTATCAACTGGTAAAGGCTGGGAATTGACAAGGTGGGCTCGAGCAGCAGCATCAACTCTCAGTATTTTATAAGCATCTGAGACCATTGACCATGGATTGTCTTCCAGAGAATTAAAGCTAACTGGTGGCCAGGCATGGTGGCTTACGCCTGTAATCCCAGCATTTTGAGAGGCTGAGGAGGGCAGATCACTTGAGGTCAGGAGTTCGTGACCAGCCTGGCCAACATGGTGAAACCCCACTCTACTAAAAATACAAAAATTAGCCAGGTGTGGTGGCGCCCCTGTAGTTCCAGCTACTTGGGAAGTTGATGCAGGAGAATCACTTGAACCCAGAAGACAGAGGTTTCAGTGAGCCGAGATCACACCATTGCACTCCAGCCTGGGTGACAGAGTAAGACTCCGTCTCAAAAAAGAAAACAACAAAAAAAGCTAACTTGTTTCTGATACTCCTATTTCCATTACCAATTCACCTTGGTTGTCATAAACTTACTACTCAGATTCAAATCTCATTTGTGAGCTGATACAGTTTGGATATTGTCTCCTCCAAATCTCAAACCTCAGGTTGAATTGTAATCTCCAGGGTTGGAGGTGGGGCCTGGTGGGAGGTGTTTGGGTCATGGGGGTGGATCCCTCATGGCTGGGTGCTGTCCTTGTGATAGCGAGTTCCAGAGAGATTGGTTCAGTGTGTGGCACCTCCTCCCCACTGTCTCTCTTGCTCCTGCTCTGGCTTGTGACCTGCCAGCTCCCTCTTTATCTTCCACCATGAGTAAAAGCTCTCTGAGGTGGCCCAGAAGACAAGCAGATGACAGCACCATGCTTCCTGTACAGCCTGCAGAACTATGAGCCAATTCAACCTCTTTTCTTATAAGTTACCCAGTCTCAGGTATTTTTTTATAGCAAGGCAAGAACAACCTAACACCAGAGCTGAGGTGAATCCAAATCTGCCGCTTGGATCGACATCTCGGTCATTCTACTGTGGTGAGCAGGAATGTAATGCAGATGAGCCAGAGACTGAAGTGGCAAGCAAAACACAAAACTCTAGCAACTGCAATGACACAGCAGGGAAGCAAGCAGAGAACAGCAGCAAGGAGTGCAGGCAGGAGCGGAGCGGGAGGAGCTGGATTGAGGACTCTAAATTCAGTTGCTGGGAAGGACAGTGAAATGATGAAGAAAAGTACATATTGGGTGGCAGGGTGGGGAAGAGGACAGGAAAGGAAATGTTGAAGGTAGGCAGATGAGGTCAGAGAAGCTGGTCATTCATTCACTTCCAACCTACTCACTGACCAAACGAGTGCTTATTTAGAATAAAGTGTGGAAGGTTGCTGTGGGACATGAAATACAGGGAACAGAAGGGAAAAGAATGTCAAGGGTGAGTGGTGACTATCTGGGCCAGTGGCATGGGGGTAAGAATTTATCAAGATAGTTGTAGGTAAAGAGAGGCAGGTTTAATAAAGAAAGTATAAAAATATGTTGTAAGAAGGCAACAGGTAGGCCAGCAGAAGAGGAGCTGACTGCCAGGAAACAAAGTCTTGCTGGGCTGGGGATTTTATAGAACTGTGCTTCTGCTGGGTGCTGAAGAGGGCTACGAGCAGTACTGATAACACCAGGGTTGCAGGGAGCTCACTTGGCCGTGCCTGGTGAGAAGTTGGGTAGAGGACGATTGAGTTATATTCACAGGAGGACTAGGCCTGGACCATGAAGAAAGGCAAAGCTTATATAGCTTATCTGAGTTCTCTTTTTGCTTTCCCTTGGTCCTACCAGCCTGACTCCTTTTCCCTAATTAGGACCCCAAAAAGAACAAAGGGACAAACTGGTTCTAAGAATTATAAGCTCTTTAGACTGGGAAAGTAATTCTAGAGATAACCTGACTCAATTTGTTGATTGCACACACTAGGGAGCTGATGCACAGGTGTGCCTCTCTAGGGAGGATGTAGATAGCAGAGACGGAGCTGTTGGGAGCAGGTGCGATAGGGAGCTGATGCACAGGTGTGCCCCTCTAGAGAGGCTGTAGATAGCAGAGATGGAGCTGTTGGGAGCAGGTGCGATAGGGAGCTGATGCACAGGTGTGCCCCTCTAGAGAGGATGTAGATAGCAGAGATGGAGCTGTTGGGAGCAGGTGCGATAGGGAGCTGATGCACAGGTGTGCCCCTCTAGGGAGTATGTAGATAGCCGAGATGGAGCTGTTGCGAGCAGGAGCAATACTGCAGGGCAGGTGGGAATGACAGATGGAAGCAGCACCTGGAATCCAGACCCGTGGGCACTCTGCTGAGCTTCCCAGCCAGGGAATGGGAAGGACCAGGGCAGAGACGGCCACAAGCTCAGTACAGCTTTTCTAGAACCTGGAAGGTAGGCAGCCCAAACGTCGATGGAAGGCACACACCTACGCGATTCCCTTCGTCTGTTGTTTCCATAGACGAAGGAAAATCGACTCTGTGGATCCCTTAGCTACACCTGTTCCAGCAGCAGAAAAAGCCCTGACTTTTCTACCCCTCCAACAGAGCCCAAATCTCAAGGCATGCTGAAGGAACAAATGAGAGGACAGCGAGGAGGACGAGAAGGAGCAAAGAGAAAACTCAAGTGTCTAATTCTTTGCATCTCTAATTAACTCATGTAATCACCTAATTATAAAATGAAATTGTGCTTTGCCAGTAATTTCGAATTTCAGGACTTTTAAATGGGAAAAGGTGATCTCTTTGCGCCATCTAGTGTTATGTCTTGAAATGACACACTGCTTGACGTCTCAGCCCCGAGAAGCTGAGGCAGCCTTTTACATAATCAGAAATGGAGTGAGGACCACAGCAAGGTTAGCCTCTCCTGTTACATAACCGTGAGAAGTGTTTCAAAGCAGAAGATTATGCATTCCTAGCACCAAATGAATCTTCTCAATAGTAAGATAATCCCTAAATCTAGGGCAAGGCAGCAATTATGATCCTATTATTGTCTAGAAGTTCAGATATAGAACAGCACTCTAGCAGGGTGCAGTGGCTCACACCTGTAATCCCAGAACTTTGAAAGGCTGAGATGGGAGGATCCCTTGAGCCCAGGAGTTCAAGACCACCCTACGCATAATGAGACCATATCTCTATAAAAATAAAAAATAAAAATAATGAGCCAAGTGTGGTGGTGCATCCCAGCTACTCAGGGAGGCTGAGCCAGGAGCATCGCTTGAGCCCAGGAGGTCGAGGCTGCAGTGAGCCATGCTCACACCACTGCACTCCAGGCTGGGCAACAGAGCAAGACCCTGTTTCAAAAACAAAAACAAAAAAACTTTACTCTTAGTACAATGAGAACTAACATGGCCAAGAATGTAACCTTCTAGAGGTTAACTTTAACAGCCTCTTGTCAACAGATCATTGACAATTACATCATGGACTTAGAAGCTGATGTACAATTCTCAGAGGAAGGAAGGAAAGGAGAGAGAGAAGGAAGGATACTAAATCATGGAATTATATCTGATGAAAATGAATGAATCATTAAGTAAAATACACTGTCATAGGGCTATTTGATCATAAGAAGCATATTGATCAAATGTATTAAATAGGAAAGTAAAATTATCACTGAAAGTTACTAATTATGATCACTCAGTATTTACTACATGCTAGAAGTAGATGCACATTTTTCTCTTTAATCATCACAATAGTCCTGTAAGGTAGATACGACCATTATTCAGATATGAAACCTGGGGCTTAAGGAGCTTAGTAACCTCACGCAAAGTCACACATAGTCACTAAAAGGCAGAACTATGGTGTGAACCTCAATCTTTCTGATTACAAAACACTGCTTTTCATTGCTGTGTAATGCTGCCTCTTTCTGTCAGAAATGCTTTAAATTTGTGACCAACCGTAAACCTAAAAGCCACAGGCTCTCTTTTGGTTTGCAACCTTTGATCTATTTCCTAACATTTTCATTAAAAGAGCGTCATCTATCCACAAGTAACCATTTAATGTTGTAAAAGTACAACCTGGTTGAAATGGTCATTTAAAACTTGGAACACACTGGAATCTTGAGCCAAAGAAAGAGAAGTGTGACTTCATACAGCATTTCCAGATGCCAGGACACAGAGGCCTCCACCTGAGGACCAAGCGCCACCGGCACAGGGACCGCGCGAGAAGCAGCTCCCTGCCAACCAGTCTTTCCTGCAGAAATCTTGGCTCCATGACTTGGTGAAGCAACAGCCAAACTGCAGCCTCAGCACCAGCGGGAGAGGTGCCGAGCCCTCTCCTTCCTTAGCTATTGAGCTGGTTCTTAAGAAGCTGTGGTTCCTGCTAGTACATGTCAAGAGCTTCCCAAAACAGAAACCAGACGTTGGGGGAAACGTTCTCTTGAGTTGTATTTGGCTTTTCCACGAGCACTCTTTAAACTCAAGTTACTGAAGGGCTGCCACCGAGAAGAATGCTGCTGTTCTGTGCAAACGCCAAGCCATTGATCATGTTCTGGGTCGTCCAACTCTTCAGTCTGAGACAAAAACAAACACCCTTTTAAAATAAATGGGCATGAAGAGGGTGGCCAATGTGGCATTTGTCAGCTCTCCAACGTATCCCAGAATAGTTTGATTTAGGGCTAGCGTGTGTTTTGTTGCCACAGTAGTTAAGCTTGCTACCAGAACTCTAATGTAGGGACATGTTAATTATGTTAGTCTACTTCTTTTGGAATTTATAGCTGAAGTTATTATCAGTTTACTAATGAATTAGTAAATTCAAGTCAGCACAAAAACAAAAGTTTATGCTCTTAATGCTCCAGAGTTCATACGGGGGGAGTTGGGGGATGCAGGTGGATATAATTTGCATGTCCAAAAGCTAAAAGTGCAACAGGAGAGGCAGTGCGGCGGCCAGCTTCCCGGGAGCGTTCGTTTTGGCATAATGGTGTTTCACTGTGCCGCCAGCCGAGTCAAGATGTTTTCGGGTTTTTCTTTTCTTTTTTTTTTTTTTTGAGACAGAGTCTCGCTCTGTTGCCCAGACCGGAGTGCAGTGGCGCAATCTCATCTCACTGCAACCCCTGCCTCCCGGGTTCAAGCGATTTTCCTGCCTCAGCCTCCTGAGTAGCTAGGACTACAGGCGCCCACCGTAACGCCCAGCTAATTTTTGTATTTTAGTAGAGACGGGGTTTCACCATGTTAGCCAGGATGGTCTCGAACTCCTGACCTTGTGATCCGCCCGCCTCAGCCTCCCAAAGGGCTGGGATTACAGGAGTGAGCCACCACACCAGGCCTAATTTTTGTATTTTTTAAGTAGAGCCTGGGTTTTACCACATTGCCCAGGATGGTCTCAATCTCTTTTTTTTTTTTTTTTTTTTTTTTTTTTTGAGGCGGAGTCTTGCTCTGTCGACCGGACTGGAGTGCAGTGGCCAGATCTCAGCTCACTGCAAGCTCCGCCTCCCAGGTTTACGCCATTCTCCTGCCTCAGCCTCCCGAGTAGCTGAGACTACAGGCGTCTGCCACCTCGCCCAGCTAGTTTTTGTATTTTTAGTGGAGATGGGGTTTCACCGTGTTAGCCAGGATGGTCTTGATCTCCTGACCTCATGATCCGCCCGTCTGGGCCTCCCAAAGTGCTGGGATTACAGGCTTGAGCCACCGCGCCCGGCCGGTCTCAATCTCTTAACCTCGTGATCTACCCGCCTCAGCCTCCCAAAGTGCTGGGACTACAGGTGTGAGCCATCGCCCTCGGCCCAAGATGGCTTCTTGAAGTGCCCCTGGCGGGATGGCTCTGCGAGAGATCAGAGACACCAAGTCCCTCTCAGGGCAGAGCACGAGCTGCAGACACCACGCAAGCCAGCCAGAGAGAAAAAAGGAAGTAACCCAATTTTTAAAAGGAGGAAAGGATTTGAAGATATTTCACAAAGAAAGATACACCAATGATCACATGGAAATATGCTCAATATTAGTCATCAAGGAAATGTAAATTAAAACCACATCACGATTGATCAGAATGGCTAAAACTCTAAAGAGCGACAACAGCAAGCATGGGCAAAGATGTAGAGCAATTGGAAGGCTCCTCCGTTTTTGATGGGAGTAAGAAAGTACATGATTACTTAGCAAAAGTCCTGGCATTCTCTTATAAAACTAAAGATGTTCCTACCAGCAATTCCAATCCTAGCTGTTTACCTAAGAAAATGAAAACCTATGTTACAAAAAGACTTTCCCAGGAATGTTCACAACAACCTTACTTACAATACACAAAACCTAGAAATAAGACAGATGATCATTGACAGGAGAATGAATAACTATAGAATTATACAATGGAATACTACACAGCAATAGAAAGAAAGAAACTGCTGATACAAACGGTAGCATGGATGACTCTCAAAAATGTTATGCTGAGTGGAGCCAGGCACAGTGGCTCATGCCTGTAATCCCAGCACTACAGGAGTAATACCAGCACTACGGGAGGCCGAGGCGGGTGGATCACGAGGTCAGGAGTTCAAGACCAGCTTGGCCAACAGGGTGAAACCCTGTCTCTACTAAAAATGCAAAAATTAGCTGAGTGTGGTGGCAGACACCTGTAATCCCAGCTACTCAGGAGGCTGAGACAGGAGAATGGCTTGAATCCAGGAGGCAGAGGTTGCAGTGAGCTGAGATTACACCATTGCACTCCGGCCTGGGCAACAAAGGGAGACTCTGTCTAAAAAAAAATAAAAAATTATGCTGAGTGAAAGAAGCCACGTAATATATTATTCTATCTATTGGAAATTCTAGAAATAGGCAAAAACTTATCTGTGGTAAAAAGGATATCAGAACAGTAGTTGCTTCTGGGAGAAGGTGTCTGGCAAATACTGGCAGGGAATGAGTGAGAGAACTTCCTGGGACCAAAGCAAGAACGTTTCTATTATCTTTTTTGTGTGTGTGCGACAGTGTCTCACTCTGTTGTCCACGCTGGAATGCAGTGGTGTGGTCACAGTTCGCTGCAGCCTCAACCTCCTGGGATCAAGTGATCCTCCTGCCTCAGTCTCCCAAGTAGCTGGGACCACAGGTGCACACAACCACACCCAGCTAATTTTTATATTTTTTTGTAGAGACGGGGTTTAGCCATGTTGCCCAGGCTGCATTCTGTATCTTAATGATGTGTTCACTTATCCATGTTGATCAAGTGAAAACGTAACATTTACGCATTTTCATTGCATGTAAATATTATCTAAAAAACACTTTAAACGAATATCAAACTCTAGTTAACAATGTGCCTTGTGAAGACTAGCAGTGAAGTATATTGATATCTGAAATTTACTTTCAAATACATCAAACAACAAGATGGATTAAGAGAGGGATGGATAGATGGATGATTATGTGGTAAAGCAAATACAGTAAAACGTTAATTGTACGCTTAATCTTAGCCAAACGGCTGAGAAGCAATAAACGTTAATTGTAGAAGCTAAGTAGTGGTATGTGGGTGTTCCCTATACAATTTTTTCAGCTCTTCTATATGCTTGAACTGTTGGAAAATGGTGAATACAAAGAATCTCAGTGAATGTTCTGAAAGAAAGTCAATTTGTTTGTAATTGGATATGTAACTTAGAATGTGATTAATAGCATTTGAAGGACCAAACTCAAAGTTTAAAATAGAGGTGAGGTTTTTAAAAAGGGATCGTGAAGTTGATTGCTGCATTTATTCTGAGAAGCAGGTTATTATTTCAATATTTCACTGAAAACCATAAATGCAGATCTATGATGGTACCTGCCACCTGTGAAATATATGTATGTGCACATACACATGCACACAGAATTCATACTAACATTCCCAAAGTTCAGAACGACATATTTTAATAACTCTTCCATGTACATCTGTATGTTATTTCTTCCACAAGATGCTAATTTTCAAGGATGCGGAAGATGATAGAATTAGAATATTCAATTATTATTTGTTTTCTTCGTCCTGCATTGTGTACAGTATGCTGAGTGGGAATATTTGGCTGTACATGCATATGAATGTCTACCCCATGCCATGTCAGAGGTAGACACTACCTTACTACTTCCACGTTTGGTAAACTCATGGGAAAGATAGCAAAAGCGGCAGGGCGCAGTGGTTCACGCCTATAATCCCAGCACTTTGGGAGGCTGAAGCAGGTGGATCACGACGTCGGGAGTTCAAGACCAGCCTGGCCAATATGGTGAAACCCCGTCTCTACTAAAAATACAAAAATTAGCCAGGTGTGGTGTCTCGTGCCTGTAGTCCCAGCTACTGGAGAGGCTGAGGCAGGAGAATCGCTTGAACCTGGGAGGCGGAGGTTGCAGTGAGCCGAGATCACGCCACTGCAGTCCAGCCTGGGCAACAGAGCAAGACTGTCTCAAAAAAAAAAAAAAAAAAAAAAAGATGGCAAAAGCATCGAAAAGTCCACTTGTCCTTTAGGAGACAGAGGCTGAGAACAGCTCCTTCCCTACCACTCTTAGGTCCTACTACATGGAAATAAGGGACAATATGCCATGTGTCTTCTCCACTGCTGCCATCACCCTGTCTTGACCTCATTGGCCTGAGGCTTTCCACACAAACAGAGACAACAGCACTGTCACCACTGACTTAAAGACCTAGGTTTGTATGGCTAAAAGTATGATCGCAATAATAATGTATTACCAGTTCAAACGTATTCCTCACTTTCTGCAACCAAAAGATGGTGCAGCCTGGGAGGAGTGCCCTCTATTACACGCCGGTGTCTTGGGAGTTATCAGTCCATTAGCCAACAGATTCTGGAGAAGCCAGATGTGGGGGTGGTGGAGGAGGTGGGAATGAAATATCAGCAAAGTCCCGCCTGCTGGGTGTCCTCTCCTCCTCATCCTGTCTTCCCTGCAGCCTGCTCCCCAGAGCGGCAGAAGAGGACGAGGTGTGACTACAGCTTGCTCTCCACAGTGTCTGAGGAATATCCCTGCAGTCTATTCAAATACATTTGCATGCAATGATTACACTTATTTTTGCCTTTCGACCCATAACTTTTATTTTGAAAATATTAACAAATCATAATTATCATCAGAGCTTACTTGTCAGTTGTAAATGATCCCAGGTGTATGTCTTGTGGTAGAATTTGAAACCACCGGTGTCCCCAAATATGGGCAAGTGAATTGTATGACCAGAGTTAAGTTGTAAATTAGTTTAAGGCTTACAATATGTATTTCCAATGAAACGATGCCAAAACAGTAGTTACATTAAAAATGCACGTGGAGGACAGGCACAATGGCTCACACCTGTAACCCCAGCACTTTGGGAGGATGAGGCAGGCAGATCACCTGAGGTCAGGAGTTTGAGACCAGCCTCACCAACATGGAGAAACCCTGTCTCTACAAAAAATACAAAATTAGCCGGGCATGGTGGTGCATACCTGTAATCCCAGCTACTCGGGAAGCCGAGGCAGGAGAATCGCTTGAACCCAGGAGGCGGAGGTTGCGGTGAGCTGAGATTGCGCCATTGCACTCCAGCCTGGGCAACAAGAGTGACACTCCATCTCAAAACAACAACAAAAACAAAGTGTGGAATGAACAATTTTAGCTCATGACCAGTAAGGCAAATATACAGCTTTCTAATGCACCGTTGAGAATCATTCTGAGACCACAACGTTCACTTTAGAATATTGTTTTCCAGCACTGTATGAAGGGTGAAGAAAACCTGTCATCTGTATCTCAAAAGAGAATAAGAATTTAGGGGAAAGAGGCCATTTCAACTCAGTAGCTGCTGATTGGTCTGAACTAGTTGAGGGAGTGTCAGGAGAGCTGAGACGCTGGAAGCATGGACTAGCACAGGCATATCCATCAGGGGCTTTTCTATACCTGTTGGAAATGGATACACTTCCCAGAATTCATTCATTTACTACATTTCACTACAAATAAAGCCGTTCTTTAAAACAAAAACTAGTGGCTAAAATACTGTGAGGAAAAAAGAGTTTTTATATAAATGTCACTATCCTAGTAATCTTTGATCTCTTCCTTGCTATAAGAATGATAAGAATAAAGTGTCTCAGCCTTATTTTGTACATTTCCTCCCCCAGACCTGAAATTATCCATTTCTCTTAGAAACCTGGTTTCTTTTGCTGGGAAATAGTATATAAAAATCACAGTCTGGGACTAAGAATAATCATTCTTTCTGTCCCTAGACAGAATTTATACTAGTATTTCTTTTTTTTTTTTTTTCCCCCAGACGGAGTCTCGTTCTCTAGTCGCCCAGGCTGGAGTACAGTGATGGGATCTTGGCTCATCGCAACCTCCACCTCCCGGGTTCAAGCGATTCTCTTGCCTTACCTTCCCAGAGTAGCTGGGATTACAGGCGCCTGCCAGGACTGGCTAATTTTTATATTTTTAGAAGAGACGGGTTTCACCATGTTGACCAGGCTGGTCTCGAACTCCTGACTCCAGGTGATCCACTCGCCTCGGCCTCCCAAAGTCCTGGGATTACAGGTGTGAGCCACCTCACCCAGCATATGCTAGTATTTCTTTTTCCTTTTTTTCTTTTTTTTTGGAGACAGTCCCACTCTGTTGCCCAGGCTGGAGTGCAGCGGTGCCATCTCGGCTCATTGCAACCTCTGCCTCCCTGGTTCAAGCAATTTTCCTGCCTCAGCCTCCTGAGTAGCTGGGACTACAGGCGTGTGCCACCACGTCCGGCTACTTTTTGTATTTTTAGTAGAGACGGGGTTTCACCCTGTTAGCCAGGATGCTCTTGATCTCTTAACCTTGTGATCTGCCCACCTTGGCCTCCCAATGTGCTGGGATTACAGGTGTGAGTCACTGCGCCTAGCCTATACTAGTACTTCTGATCCAAATTCAGAACGGCATAGTTTTACCTAATGCTTCTGTATTAAATCTGTATTTTCTTTCTTCCACAGGAAGATGCTGGTTTACAAGAATACAAGGTATGATAGAATTGGAATATCCACTAATTACTTATTTGCTTTACCCCACATTCTTTGCAGTAGATACAATCTTAAAATAACAATACTAATACACACTTTTATTGTGCTTCATTTTACTGTGCTTCGCAGATATTGCACTTTTTACGGATTGAAGGTTTGTGGCAATTCTGTGTCAAGCAAATGTGCCGGCACCATTCCTTTTTAACAGTTCATGCTCCTTCATATCTCTGTATCACATTTTGCTAATTCTCATCATATTTCAAACTTTTTATTATTTCATTATTATATATTATTGTTTATTAAATCTGTTATATGTCACAGTATTTACTATACATTATTTTATGTTGTATTATTATTACATCTGTTATGGTGATCTGTGATTAGTGATCTTTGATGTTACTATCGAAATTGTTTTGGGGTGCCACAAACCACACTGAAATAAGGTGGAAAACCTGATTGATAAATGTTGTGTGTGTTCTGACACAAAACACAACAAACCTGGCTGGGCACAGTGGCTCATGCCTGTTATGCCAGCACTTTGGGAGTCTAAGGCAGGTGGATCACGTGAGCCCGGGAGTTTGAAACCAGCCTGGGTGACATTGTGAAATCTACGAAAAAAAAAAAAAAAAAAAAAAAAAACTAGTTAGGCCGGTGGCATATGCCCGTAGTCCAGGCTACTCAGGAGGCTGAGGTGGGAGAATCTTCAGCCTGAGAGGTCAAAGGCTGCAGTGAGATGAGACCACACAACTGCACTCCAGTCTGGGTGCTAGAGCAAGAGCTTATCTTAAACTAAACTAAACTAAACTCAAATAAAATAAATAAAATAAAATAAAATAAAGCCAGGGTGATGGGGTGACAGGGTGACATTCTGTCTCATAAAAAAAATACAACAATCCAGACAAAAACAGTAGCCTGTATGACAAAAGACTAACTTTTTTAATATTTAAGAACTTCTTACAAATAAAAAATATATACATAAAAATAGTAGAAAAACAAGACAAATGACAGAATCAGGCACTTCAGTGAAAAGAAAATACAAATGAACAAAAATAACATTAAAAATTAAAGTTATATAATAAAAATAAAAATATAAAAATGTTCAGCTGCAATGATTTAAAATCAACAAACAATAAGGTATTCTTTTCCATTTATCAAACTCTCAAAGTTTAACTATCCTTGAGAATATATGAAAGCAGCTATTCTCAAGAAGTATTCAGTGGAGTAACATACATTACGAATGAAATTTGTTAATCTGTGTAAATTTTCCATGAAAATCCAACAATAAGTATCATAACATTAAAAGCATACGCTTATTTTAAGAAACATACATTTTTTAAGTCTCTTAAAACCTTGATACGAAGTCCACGTCAACAGTATCTCTTTGGCCAACCTCCCTTTTGAACGTGTTGGTGGCATGTCCTGGGCTGTGCAGCCGCCTGGACGTCACGGTGCCTGAGTGCCACCAGATGGGGATTTTACAGACAAAATCAGGTGCGTTTCCCAGCCTGTGCCTATGGATACTCCTTGAGAAACACTACATTGCTCATGGAATGCAGCTCTTGACGTGCTGACAGCTATTGTACATTTGTTTGTACTCAGAAGTACTGCCCGTCTGGTGGTTTTTTTTTGTTTTTTTGTTTTTTTTTGAGCCGGAGTCTCGCTCAGTGGCCCAGGCTGGAGTGCAGTGGCCGGATCTCAGCTCACTGCAAGCTCCGCCTCCCGGGTTCCCGCCATTCTCCTGCCTCAGCCTCCCGAGTAGCTGGGACCACAGGCGCCGCCACCTCGCCCAGCTAGTTTTTTGTAATTTTTAGTAGAGACGGGGTTTCACCCTGTTAGCCAGGATGGTCTCGATCTCCTGACCTCGTGATCCGCCCGCCTCGGCCTCCCAAAGTGCTGGAATTATAGGCGTGAGCCACCGCGCCCGGCCCCTTTTAACCATTTTTAAGTGCACAATTCGATGGCATTAATCGCATTCGTATTGTGGCACCATCAGTCTCCAGATGGTGCAACGCTCCGTATCTTCAGAACTGTTTTCTTACCCTAAACTGAACTCGGTGCCCAATAAACAGTAACTCCCTGCTACCTTCTGCTTCTGAGTCCCCAGTAACCATTATTCTACCTTTTGTCTCTATAAATTTGACTATTCTAATCAAATGGAATCATAATCTATCCTTTTGAGTGTGGCTTATTGCATTCAGTATGTTTTCAAGTCTCATCCATGTTGTAGTGAATGAAATATCAGAATTGTATTCCCTTTTCAGGCTGAATAACATTCCACCGTCGGTATATACCACATTCTGCTTATGCATCTACCCATCCATGGCCATGTCTCCCCCTTTCTGTATTGCCAGTAATGCTGCTATGAACATTGGTGTGCACGTACCTGTTCAAGTCTCTGCTGTTGAGTCTCGTGGGCATAGTCCTAGAAGTGGAATTGTAGGATTACATAGTCATTCTATGTTTAATTTTTTTGAGGACCCAACATATTATTTTTCACAGTGCCTTCTCCATTTTACATTCCTGTCAGCAACATACAAGGGTTTCAACTGATCCACATCCTTACCAACACTTACTTTGTTTTATTGTTGTTGTTATTGTTGCTTTGGGATTTTTTTTTTTTTTTTTTTACAAGTCAAGCTCCCAGGCCCAACAATGCCCTCAAATTCTACAAGCAGCTCAGCCTTGTTACAATACGACAGGGTCACAAAAACATGACTCACATTAACCCAAATGGGTATCCACTTGGGAAGGACAGTCTAGTTCCACAAATGAGACACCACCCTAGCTTGCCCCTAAGGATGATACTGCTCCCTACATCAAACACAAGTGCAACCCAGATGCTGAAACTACTGCCTCAGTGATGCCCGCAGGCTGCCTTTCTTAAGGCTCTGACAAATTGGACACAGTCTATTTATTGCTTTTCTTCCTTTGATATTAGAGAATCTATTACACTTCCTGAGCTTGCCATTTGCCTACTCCTCGATCCTACTATGCACCTTACTCTCTGCCAAAGCATACACCTGTACACTCCCATGTCTAAAGGCAAATCATATCATGGTCACCAATATTTGTGCTGTTCTAAATATTAATGAAAATGTTTGCTTCCCTCAGGAGGACCTTCCTCATATCAGTTCACTCGCTGACGCACAGAGGAGAGAACGTCCCGCTGTTCATCTCCTTCTGCCATCCACCTCCAGCCATCCACCTCCAGCCATCCACCACCAGCTATCCACCTTCACCCATCCACCTCCAGCCATCCACCTCCAGCTATCCACCTCCAGCCATCCACCTCCAGATACCCACCTCCTGCCATTCAACTCCAGCTATTACCCCCAGTCATTCACCTCCAGCCATCCATCTCGAGGTACCCACCTCCAGCCATCCATCCCCAACTATTCACCTCTAGCCATTCACCTCCAGATATCCACCTCCAGCCATTCACCTCTGGCCATCCACCTCCAGCCATCCACCTCCAACCATCCATCACCAGATATCCACCTCCAGATACCCACAGCCACCCCCAGCCATCCACCTCCACCTATCCACCTCCTGCCATCCACCTCCAG
>NC_045436.1:3708188-3772366 GCF_002776525.5 Piliocolobus tephrosceles | reverse complement strand
TATCCACCTCCTGCCATCCACCTCTAGCCATCCACCTCCAGATAGCTACCTCCTGCCATCCACCCCCAGCCATCCACCTCTAGCCATCCACCCCCAGCCATCCACCCTCCAGCCATCCACTCCCAGCCATCCACCTTGCAGCCATTCACCCCCAGTCATCCATCTTCCAGCCATCCACCTCCAACCATCCACCCTCCAGCCATCCACCTGCAGATATTCACCTCCAGCCATCCACCTCCAGCTATCCAATTCCAGCCATCCACCTCCAGCCATCCAAACCCAGATATCCACCTCCCGCCATCCACCTCCAGGTATCCACCTCCCACCATCCACCTCAATCTATCTACCACCACCTCCTGCCCTGAGTCTTTGACCATGACCACCACAGCTACTCATTTTGTTTGGTTACAAATGCCATTACTCTTTACATATCTCTTACTAAGTGATTAATATTCTCCCCTAACATAACTGCTAGACCTGCTATCTTGACCCAAGAAATACACTGAGGTATTACGGTCATAAAAGTATAACTGGTATTTTGAACATATGTTACAACCCCATGAAGATATTGTTGGAGACCCTGGGGATTTCAGGTCTGCGTTCTTGACAATTATGAATAGGAAACTTGGTTATGAACCATCCTTCAGGGATTCCTTATACTTTTCCTTGTTTTTCTGTTTTTGACTCTCGTAATAAATTGTTTTCTATGCTGTTTAAGACAACTTATGCCCTACTCTCTGGAAATCTCCTGTACTATTTGAGCTACTCAAGTACCTCCCCCAACACACCCACCAAAAACAACAACAACAACAACAAAAAAAACAAAACAAAATGAAAAAAACTAAGCTTAAAACTGAGAACAGGGCATCAAGGAATCAATTGTAATATAGCTTTTTAAAAATCTGTCCTGACCCAGTAGTGAGAAGCTGATCAGAGGCTGGTCATCTCCCCTCATCGAGGAGGTGATTAAGTCTACAACTGAACCACTTCCCTTGCAGGGCTGTCACGCTCGGGCCACCACACACCCACCCGAATCACCTTAGGGCCAGTTACCATAGCACGGGACAGCCCCCTATCTCCCAGAGCCCTCTGAAAGTATTCAAATAGCCAACCCACAGGAAACCCACAGAATCTAGTCAGCTCCACCCAGCTTGCCACACATAAGCTGCTTCCCACAGCTCCAGGTTGCTGTTACCCTGGCCTAGGCTCAATTCCCTGCATGGCCCTACCTAGAAGCCTTCTCTATTTGGAACTGTAAGTAACAAATAATTCTGCTTTTCACCTATCTGGGAGTTGTTGTGTTTTACTCTGTCATCAAAACAATCTTTAAATCATATAAGAGAGTTGAGTATTTCTATCACAAAAGGGTTTTTAACAGGAGTAAATGCTTTTTCTGCATCGAATGAGATGATCATGTGTTTTTGTTTTTATTTATTATTATTATTATTTTTTTTTTTTTGAGGCAGAGTCTTGCTCTGTTGCCCAGGCTGGAGTGCAGTGGCATGATCTCAGCTCAATGAAACCTTCACCTCCCCAGTTCAAGCGAGTCTCCTGCCTCAGCCTCCCCAGTAGCTGGGACTACAGGCGCCCACCACCACATCAGGCTAATTTTTGTATTTTTTAACAGAAACAGGGTTTTACCATGTTGGTCAGGCTGGTCTCAAACACCTTACCTCAGGTGATCCACCCAAGTCGGCCTCTCAATGTACTGGGATTACAGGGGTGAGCCACCGTGCGGGACTGATCATGTGATTTTCTTTTTCATTCTATTAATGTGGAATATTACATTGATTATCTTTTGTATGTTGAACCATCAATGCATTCCAGGAATAAATCCCACTTGGTCATGATGCATAATCTGTTAAATATGCTGCTAGCATTTTGTTAAAGATATTTATATCGGTATTTATAAGGGATCCTGGCCTGCAATTGTCTTTTCTTGTAGTGACTTTGGCTTTGGTAGTAGGGTGATGCTAGCCTCATCAAATAAGTTAAAAGTGTTCCTTGGTCTCCCATTTTTTGGAAAAGTTTGAGGAAGATTGGTGCTAATTTTTTAAACGTGTGGTAGAATTCATCAGTAAGCCATCTAGGTCAGAGATCTTGCTGTTGTTTGGAATGTTTTGGTTACTGATTCAAACTTCTTACTAGTAATAGGTCTATTCAGATTTTCTACAGCTTCGTGATTCAGTCTTGGTAGGTTGTATGTTTCTGAGGATTTGGCCATTGCACCTGTATCCAATTTGTTGGTATACAGTTTTTTACAGTAGTCTTATAATACATTTTTAAAAAATAAAATCAATTTTAATGCCTCTTTTTCATTTCTGGTTAGAATTATTTGTATATATTATCGGCAATTTCTTTGTGGTTATCATGGGAATTGCATGCAACATTTTAAAGTTATACCAATTTAATTTGAATTGATACCAATTTAACTTTAATTGCACACAAGTGGACTTTTAAATATCTCCACCTCCTGAGACTTTGTGCTATTTATGTCCAGATTACACCTTTATACATCATGTACTCAACTAACATAGATTTATAGTTATTTTTATGCATTTATCTTTTAAATTCTCTAGAAAAGAAAAAAGTGAAGTTACAAACCAAAATTATAATAAAACTTTTTTTTTTTAACCATATGCCTAGGCTTGCTAAAGATCTTTATATCTTTATATGACTTTGAGTTACTGTTTAGAATCATTTTATTTTAATCTAAAGGATTCCTAGTCTTTAGCATGTCTTGTAGGGCAGATCTAGTGATAATGAACTCCCTCCACTTTTCTTTATCTAGGAATGTCTTAATTTCTCCTTCATTTTTGAAAGACAGTTTCGCCAGATACAGAATTCTTGATTGACAGATTTTTTTTTTCTTTGAGCACTTTAAATATATCGCCTCACTGCATTCTGGCCTCAAAGGGTTTTACTAACAAATCCACCAATAATTTTACTGAAGATCTTTTGTATGTCATAAGTAACTTCTCTCTTGCTGCTTTCAAGATTATGTATGTCTTAGACTTTTATTTTGATTATCATGTTCCTCAGTGTGAGTCTCTTTATGTTCATCTTACCTAAAGTTCATTGAACTTCTTGGATTTTTAGACTCATGTACTTCATCACATTTGTAAAATTTGGGACCATGTTTCTTCACATAACCTCCTTGCCCCTTTCTGTCTGTCTTCTTTTTCTGAAACTCCCATAATGCGTACAGTGGCCTATTTGCCAGTGTTTCATAAGGCCATGAGGCTCTATTCCCTTTTGTTTATTCTTTTTTGTTTGTTTGTTTCCTGTTTTGTTCCTCAGACTCAATAATTTTAATTGTATTGCCTTTATTATTATTTTTTTAATTTTTATTTTTTGAGACGGAGTCTCGCTCTGTCACCCAGGCTGGAGTGCAGTGGCCGGATCTTGGCTCACTGCAAGCTCTGTCTCCCGGGTTAATGCCATTCTCCTGCCTCAGCCTCCCCAGTAGCTGGGACTACAGGCGCCCGCCACCTCGCCCAGCTAGTTTTTTGTATTTTTTTTTTAGTAGAGACGGGGTTTCACTGTGTTAGCCAGGATGGTCTTGATCTCCTGACCTGTGATCCGCCTGTCTCGGCCTCCCAAAGAGCTGGGATTACAGGCTTGAGCCACTGCGCCCGGCCTGTATTGCCTTTAAATTTACTGATTCTTTCTTCTGCTTGCTGAAAGCTTCAGTTGAAATCCCTCTAGTAAAATTTTTCAATTCAGTTGTATTTTTCAGCTTCATAATTTATATGTATAATTTTATCTTCTCTGCTTTTTTTTTTTGTTTTCTTTTTGAGACAGAGTTTTGCTCTGTCACCCCAGGCTCGAGTGCAGTGGCACAATCTCAGCTCACTGCAACCTCCCCCTCCTGGGTTCAAGTGATTCTCCTGCCTCAGCCTCCCAAGTAGCTGGGATTACAGGCCCGTGCCACCACGCCCAGCTAATTTTTGTATTTTTAGTAGAGACAGAGTTTCACCATTTTGGCCAGGATGGTATCAAAGTCCTGACCTTAAGTGATCTGTCCGTCTTGGCCTCCCAGAGTGCTGGGATTACAGGCGTGAACCACCACCCCGGTCTCTGCTGACATTCTTATTTTGTCTGTTTATTGTTTTCCTCACTTTCTTTGGTTCTTTGTGTTTTTCTTTAGATCTTTGAGCATATTCAAGACAGCTATTTTAAAGTCTTTGTCTAGTAGGTCCAATGTACCTGCTCTCTAGGGATACTACCTGGAGATTTACATTTTCCTTTGATTAGACCAGGTTTTACTACATCTTTGTATACCCTATGATTTTTTGTTGGCACTTCAGTACTTGAATAAAGAACCATCTCTCTCAGCTTTTGCAGAGAGGCAGAAAGAGATAAGCAGAAGCTGGGCTGCTGCCTCCTCCAGAACAAGACCATGCTGAGCCAAGGACGGAGTGGGGCAGGGGTAAAGAAAAATACAATACAATTTCCTACATTTTTAAGGTGAATTTTTTATTAGGTATTTACGTGGTTGCTGTAGACCTTTGTTTTCCACAGCTACTCTAAGATTTGTTCAGCAGCTTTGTGGTCATTTTATGATGGTTCCATGGGGACACGAGGAATTGAAGCTTCCTAGTCTGCCATTTTGCTGATGTCAATCCTCTGAGGAAGTTTTGACTAGTTAAGACTATCACTTTGAAAAACCAAAAGCAAACAATATATCAAGCAAAATCAGCAACACACTTAGACCAAAGCTAATTTCGATAACATCCACAAAACCTCTTATAAATCTATAATAAAAATTTAAAAATCAAGTAAATGACATAAACAGGTAATTTAAAGAAAAAGCAGGCCGGGCGCGGTGGCTCAAGCCTGTAATCCCAGCTCTTTGGGAGGCCGAGACAGGCGGATCACGAGGTCAGGAGATTGAGACCATCCTGGCTAACACAGTGAAACCCCATCTCTACTAAAAAAAAAAAAATACAAAAAACTAGCCAGGCGAGGTGGCGGGCGCCTGTAGTCCCAGCTACTGGGGAGGCTGAGGCAGGAGAATGGCATAAACCCGGGAGGCGGAGCTTGCAGTGAGCTGAGATCTGGCCACTGCACTCCAGCCTGGGTGACAGAGCGAGACTCCGTCTCAAAAAAAAAAAAAGAAAAGAAAAGAAAAAGCGATGCTACTCTTTTTGATGACTTTAAAGTGTACACTCACCTCTTAAATAGTCCTATTTCTAGATAAAGAATAAGAGTAGGCATTCTATACATGCTGTAAACTCTATAGTAGAGGATTTTTTATTTTGAATTTTGTTAGATTTACCTATTTTATCAACAAATACTTATGATAGTAAGGCTTCCCTCTCCCCACTTCTTTCCACTTTTGCTTGCGACTTTTTAGGCACCAGCCCTCATATTCTTATTATAAGACCATCCCATGATACAGACAGAGGTTACTCTTAGGTGAAAAGCAGGAGTCATGTTCAAAAGCAACAGCATCCCTTCCGACTCTGGGCTTTCTTTTAATTTTGCCTGTTGATTTAAAATTTGCATTATAAAATGGAGATCAATTTGCATGATCATAAACTCTCGCCAATAACCCATTCCATCTGATTATGGTAAGTTATGGCTTGCTTTTGATACTTCAGACTTCCTTCTGTGATCACGTAGAAGTTTTGTCAGACATCTGTGTTTCCATTTGTTAGATGCCTATTGGATTTAATTAGGATATTTTAAATGGAGGATGATGGTGAAGTTGTGTCTAAAATTTTACTTTCGGTTTCAATAAATATCAAATTCAGGGCCTAGGGATTGAACAGCCATGTCACAACACTGTTAATAAAGGCGAGACCCCATTCACCCAAATCCATTTCATAGATTTATGAGAGACAACAAGACGTTACCTACTTTCTATTTTTGCTTGTGTTGCCTGCCTGGGTTCTTGGTGTCACATCCAAAAAAATCATTGGCAAAGGCCAATGTCAGAAAGCTATTTCCTCTGTGTTTCTTCTAAGACTTTTACAGTTTCATGTTTTATGATTAGGTATTTGAACTACTTTGAGTGGATTTTTTGTGTATGGTGTGAGACAGAGTTCCATTTTATTCTTTTGCATATGGATGCTGAGCTTTCCAAACACCATTTACTGGAGAGACCATCCTATCCTCTGTGGTGTGTTCTTGGCAGCCCTGTCAAAGAACACTTGACCATCTATGCATGGGTTTATTTATGGGCTCTCCAGTCTGCTCCATTAGTGTTGCGGGAAGTCAGGGATCCTGAACGGAGGGACCGGCTGAAGCCGTGGCAGAAGAACATAAATTGTGAAGATTTCATGGATATTTATCCCTTCCCCAATCAATACTCTGTGATTTCCTATGGCTTTCTTTACTTTAATCTCTTAATCGCATCATCTTCGTAAGCTGAGGATGAATGTCGCCTCAGGACCCTGTGATGATTGTGTTAACTGCACAAATTGTTTGTAGAGCGTGTGTATTTGAACAATATAAAATCTGGCACCTTAAGAGCAGGGTAACAGTGATTTTCGGGGAACAAGGGAGATAACCTTAAAAGTCTGACTGTCTGTGGGCTGGGCGGAACAGAGCCATATTTCTCTTATTTCTGAAAATGGGTAAGATAAATATCGCTGAATTCCTTCCCCAGTAAGGAATATTAATAATTAACAGCCCTGGGAAAAGAACGCATTCCCAGAGGAGGCCTCTGCAAAGGCCGCTCTGGGGTGTCTGCCTTACGCAGATGTAAATAGATGAAAATAGGGATGAAACATGCCCCAGTCTCCTGCGGTGCCCCCAGGCCCCCAGGCTTGCTAGGATTAGGAAATTCCAGCCTGGCAAATTCTGGTCAGACCACAAAAATAATAATAAAGAGATTAAAGGGAAATTTCTGGAGGTGATGGACAGGCTTATGGTAAAGATTGTGGTGATAGTTTCATGGAAGTATACTTGTCTCCAAGCTCCTCAAGTTGTATATATTAAATATGTACAGCTTGTTGTATATTAACCATACTTTGATAGAGTGGTTTAAAATGAAGGAATAAAACAGTGCATATCTCATGAAATTAAAAAAAGTATCACTTTTCAACTGCCTTGTTAAATTACAAACAATGCAATAAAATAAATAAGTAAAAGTTTAGGTTAGGCCCAGTGCAGTAGCTCACACTGTAATCCCAGCACTTTGGGAGGCCGAGGCGAGTGGATCACAAGGTCAGGAGATTGAGACCATCCTGGCTAACACGGTGAGACCCCATCTCTACTAAAAATACAAAAATTAGCCAGGCATGGTGGCGGGCACCTGTAGTCCCAGCTACTCAGAAGGCTGAGGCATGAGAATTGCTTGAACCTGGGAGGCAGAGGTTGCAGTGAGCTGAGATCGCGCCACTGCACTCCAGCCTGGATGATGAAGCAAGACTCCACCTTAAAAAAAAAAAAAAGTTTAGGTTAAACCAGAAGCTCTGTGTGGCAAACATTGGTTTCTTTTTCCAAGGGGAAGTTCAAGTTCAATCCCACTCAGCAGACAGGAGTGAGAGTAGGGAGAGGGACATTTGTTATCTTCTCTCTTGTTAAAGTTGTTGCTGGGGTCTTTGTTTGAGCCTAGTTCAAACCAGCCAAAGCTCAGTGAGCAGAAATGGAAGTGACACTGGTAAAAGGAACTGTACCTTCACTTTAGAGAAAGGGTTCAAAAAGAAAAGAAATGCTCCCCAGAATTTCAGCCAATACAGCTCAGAACCATGTCCTTTCCGAATGGTGACCGTGAAGGGACCAGTTGAGCGCAGTTCACAATGACTGTCTGTCTGGTGCTCTCAGGGAATTTAACCATTGTTTTAGGTTCATAATATATTAATCACATTACATACCCATGAGAAGTTTGAATGATGAAAAGGTCTAGCCTCACTTTGGCTTTCTGCCAACCCAGAGAACATTGGTTGGTCCAATCTCCTTGTTCCTATTGTTAAAAAGTAAACTGATACTAATGTTACAATGTATGTTATTTGATTGATGAATACCCTAAAGACCCTGACTCCATCGCTATGCAATCTATGCATGGAACAAAATGGCCCTTGTACTCCCATAAATCTATACACATAAAAAAGTAAACCGAGGCACAATACAATTTTATGAAGCAGCCATGATTCATGAACCAGAAGTGGTTGAGGAACTCCACCGAGGGAAACGAGAGAAGGCTTTTTCAGGACAGAGACAGAAGTAGAGCAAAGACAGTGCTTGAATGTTTGCAGTTATACAGCTACTTTATTTGGTCTATCTCACTGGAAAGTCCTTAGTTATATAATTATAAGTTTGTTGGCTGCTTCTGATTGGTTGTGCTTATGTTTATCTTTCATATAAGCATTTACAAGATAGAGTGCTCAAGTTACCATGTTTGCATCTGTCGCTTACGTTTGCAGATCAAGCCAGGTCGAGGTTGCTCATGAGTCCTTGCTGGTTTGGTATGTTCATGGATTCCTCTGGCCTGCTCTCCATTGTAATGTACTTTAACACCATGAATAAAGGTTCACTTCTGAGACTCTAAGAGCCCATTTAAATTAAACCTATGCGTGATATTGCCTCAAATACCCAAGAGCTCACTGACAGTTGGATATTCATTGCTGGCACAAATGTTAAGTATTACTGAGCAATTAGTTCTCTCTATATTTGGCCCTCACAGAGCCTGGCAAAGTGTAATTATTGTGTTGTTCAGTACTAATCCGCCTTTTCACATAGCTGCATTGAGAGGAGAGTCTTCTGTTGGCCCCACAATTTCAATTCTCTATATTTGTGGTTAGAAGCTGCGGTGATGCAACTCTTATGTCTAAATTCATCCATTCAGGAGATCGTAAAGACGATCCCATAAAGCCTCAGTATTGTAGGTGCTGATAATGATGATAATTAAAATGATAAACTTTCCCTTATAAATCTTATAATGAATTGACTAGACTGCCTATAGACTATACACTATCTTTGTCTATAGTTAAAATGGTTGTAATTGGCCGGGCGCGGTGGCTCACTCCTGTAATCCCAGCACTTTGGGAGGCCGAGGTGGGTGGATCATGATGTCAGGAGATCGAGACCATCCTGGCTAACACATTGAAACCCCGTCTCTACTAAAAAATACAAAACATTAGCCAGGCATCATGGCACGTGCCTGTAATCCCAGCTACTTGGGAGGCTGAGGCAGGAGAATTACTTGAAACCAGGAGGCGGAGGTTGCAGTGAGCCGAGATCACACCATTGCACTCCACCCAGGGTGACAGAGCGAGACTCTGTCTCAGGAAAAAATAAATACATAAAAATGGTTGTTTTATTAAGAAATGTTATTAGGAACGGACAGAGGAGAACAGTGGCTGTGTAGCTCAGCGTGTGAGTGGTAAGTTGCTAATTATATCTGGCTTGTCACTCCAGTCTCTGTAACTTGCTGTGTTTTGTCAAGTCATTCTCCCAGAAACTTTGTGTATATTATCTTACTAAATTCTCATTAAAATGGCCCCTCAAATGGAAGGAGGGAACTTAGAGTTTTTGGAATGTGAATAAATTTAAGGGACTTTGGCTTCTAGAATTCCGTAGATCTCAGTTCTGCTGAGAATATACAGCTTCCCTTTATTCTGAGATTGGCTGATCTGTAATGCTATGAAATACCAATGTTTACTAAATTTGTTATTTTACATTTATGGGCATAAGTTATTTTTATTTAATTCTCTCTCTCTCTCTCTTTTTGAGACAGGGTCTCACTCTGTTACCCAGGCTGGAGTGCGGTGGGACGCTCATGACTCAATGCAAAACTTGAATTCACCTGGGCTCAAGTGATCCTCCCACCTCAGTCTCCCAAGTAGCTGAGACTACAGGCATGCACCACTACCCCCAGCTAATTTTTGTCATTTTTGTGGAGATGGAGTTTTGCCATGTTGCCCAGGCTGGTCTTGAACTCCTAGGCTCAAGCGATCTCCCAAAGTGCTGGGATTACAGACACGATCCACTGCCCGCAGCCTTTATTCTTTTAAAAAGAGGAAAATGAGGTTTCTCACTACAGCTCCAACCACTATCATAGCTAAATAAGTTAACGCATGTAGTTAAGAAATGTACAGTGGAGAGAAAACAATCTGTGTGGTATTTAGAAACTAGCAAGAATTAAGGACCAATAATATCTGAATATGAACAGATATTAAGCCAAAACTACTGCATGAGGAGACCATTAGTACAATTTACTTATTGAAAGCCATTCATTAGTCAACCAGTATCGTGGGAAATTTACTCTGTATAAGGAGTCGTAAGGCGTAAGGGATAGGTATGAAGGATTGTTGAGACGATGTGTTTTATTTCGCTAATAATGCATACGACACCATTCCAATTTTTTAAAACTTAAAACAACAACTGTCGTTTATTTGCTTGCTTCTCAAGCCTCGGTAATCGTGTTTGGCAATGAGACCTTGCTGCATGCTTGCTAATGTCCCATTGGCCAAAGCTAGTCAAATGGCCAAGCCCAGAGTCAGCATGGGAGAAGACCACACAAGCGTTTGAATTTTGAGGAGGAGTCTCTTCCATTGAAGGCCAAAGGAACAGTCTACATCAGAGGGTAGCTGGGGAGCTATAATACACAGAATAAACCTCAGCCTGTCCTCAAGGCGCTCACAGAGAAGAAATCTTTTGAATATTAGTGAAGTTTCCTGGACATCCCCATGGATAGGTGTGAGGGACAGTCACTTACTCAGGACATCTGCTTGCTTGTGGTACTATGTTTCAGATGTCACAAATGAAAATCAGAGACATGTAGCCGTGAGCTCAGTAACTACAAAGCGGTCTAGCTAAAGCTGGAGCCCGGCCGGGCGCGGTGGCTCACGCCTGTAATCCCAGCGCTTTGGGAGGCGGAGACGGGTGGATCACGAGGTCAGGAGATCGAGACCATCCTGGCTAACACGGTGAAACCCCATCTCTACTAAAAAATACAAAAAACTACCCGGGCGAGGTGGCGGGCGCCTGTAGTCCCAGCTACTCGGGAGGCTGAGGCAGGAGAATGGCAGGAACCCGGGAGGCAGAGCTTGCAGTGAGCTGAGATTGCGCCACTCACTCCAGCCTGGGCCACAGAGTGAGACTCCGTCTCAAAAAAAAAGATGGAGCCCACGAGAAGGTACTCTCCCCCGTGATGCACGCTTGTTTCTTGCCATCAGTTCTGCAATCAGTTCAAGCTAATGTCATGTCCCAGCCGTCCAGTTGTTTTATGACTTGTGTGATAGAAACGTATGGTGGTTTGTGGCGTGTCCTTAGGCAAGTCACTCAACTCTCTTGGTTTCGTTTTCCTGATTTCTCAAACAAGGGAGTGAGACTAGGTGGTCTACAGTTCCTCCAATTGTGATACTTCACTGTATAACAATATAGTTATAATATATCACAGTACATCTGTAACGAAAAAAGTGAGTTCATTTCTTAAGAAGCACATTCATTTAACTAGTTGGAGTCATTAAAGCGAATTAAGAACGAAATGGTTAGTTAATCTGAACTTTACTGCGCATACTGATTTGTTCCCTAACACGTCTGACCATTGAAAAGTGGATCAGCAGGAGTGGGACTGCCTCTCGGCTTTGCCATGATCGGATCTTTCTTTGCTGTGAAACTCAGTTTCTTCCTGGATCAAGAGGTTAATTTCTGCCAGTGTTATTTTACAGCGTTGCAAAGAGATAAAAGCCAGACAGAAGAAGTGAAAGTACTTTAACTTTGATTAGGGAATTTTTTTTTCTGTCCCTGTGACCATACGCTACCCAATTCTGACAGCTTTGCATGAGTCTAGCAGAAAATCGAGGGATTCACTGTTATTCGTTAACTTGTAGAGGTCCAGACCCGTCCACATCAAATGGTGAGGTCCCCACTTTCGACTTCAGCTGTTGCTAAATCTGTGACCCTTTTAATGAAATCCAAGGATCTCAGCTTTAAAAAAGTTAAAATAAAATAAAAACAAGATGTTTCTCAGAAGCGGTTTGAAACACGTCTCTGAGGTGTGAGAGACTGTTTTTGTTTTCTCCCTTTGCCCTTCTTGGAATGCACCAAACAAAAGCATTTTTTTCAAGCTTTACTTTCACTTTCGAGAGTGCTGCCTATTTGCCACACACTTCCCTGATGAAATGTCTGGATTTGGACTAAAGAAAAAAAGAATAGCCAGCAGTCATCCAGGTAAGTGAAGGTGTTCGTTTCACGTTCTTACTGGGCAGGGTCTCTCTTGCTGAGTAGAGTTCGTTAGTCGAATGTGTGTGGTTTTAACCTTCTTTGGTCTTTCTTTGATCTGGTGCTTGAAATCCAGTCAGAATCTTTCAGGAAGGAAAGCGGAAGAACCAGGAGATGACATGGGCTTGGGAGAAGGGTATAACTCAGAATACAAGTAAAAGCAGCAATATCTGGTTAATATGATCATATATTTATGCAGTATTTAATTTTTTTCCTCTGTAGCATTCTGTACCTGGAAAAAACACATTAGGGAAGCTATGGAAATCATTTTGCAACACCGTTTTAACAAATCACATCTTTACCTTAAAGAAACAAAACTCCAAGAGGTTAAAAGAGCGTGTCCCCTTTTGTTAGTTTTATTGGCAGGAGGGGAGACAGGAGCTGGCATTGTATGACAATGTCTTGGATAGGAGAGAACATTCAGGTGTGCCTAGGAGTAAGTAAATGGCTTTCTTTCACCTAACGAAGGATAATGGAAGAAGTGGGGAAGTGGAAAGATGTTCAGGTGTACAGGAAGATCAGAAACTGGCATTGGCAATTGTGGGTACTTGGGTGAAAATGGAGTTGGCTGCAGCAAGTTGACTCCCAGGTTTACAGACGATTATGTGCTGGTTTGTGTCTGCACAGGGGCGTGCCTATGTATTAACCTAATACAAAGGTTGCAAAGTTTACAAATCAAACTATGAATAGTGGTTAACTCCAGGTAGGCTGGCTCCAGACGCCATGACCTAACCATTAGGCAACATTGTCTCTCACTTGGACAAAGAATGTGAATTCCATGTGCCCTTACAAAATATTTCCAAAATTCTAAGGCCAAGTGAGTCTCTTTTTAATTGCTTCTTCATTTTCTTTATTTCTGTTAGATCTCATTCAACAGCAACTTTTTCTTCAGTCTCATTTCATCCTTTAACTGCATTTTTGCTTGTTTTACTGAAGCATGTCCTAGAATAACGTTTTCATACAGATCATATGGCTATAAACTTACTGCATTTTTGCGTATCTCAAAATACTCGTACCTTTTTCTTTAGTTATTCAGGTGGATGTGAAATTTCATTTCATTTCATTTATTGATTTAGAGACAAGGTCTTGCTGTGTTGCCCAGGCTAAAGTACAGTGGCATGATCGTGGCTTACTGCAGCCTTGACCTCCCTGGCTCAAGCAATTCTCACACCTCAGTGTCCCGAGTAGCTGGGAACACAGGTGGGAATCACTATGCCCAGCTAATTTTTAAAAAATTTTTGGTAGAGATGAGGTTTCCCTATGTTGCCCAGGCTGGTCCCAAACTCCTGGGCTCAAGGGATCCTCCGGCTTCAGCTTCCTAAAGTGATGGGATTACAGGCATGAGCCACAGGTAATTTTCTTGTTTTTTAGAGAGAGGGTCTTGCTCTGTTGCCCAGGCTGGAGTGCAGTGGTGTGATCATGATTCATTGCAGCCTTAACCTCCTGGGCTCAAGCGATCCTGCCTCAGCCTCCGAAGCAGCTGGAACTACAGGCTTGTGCCACCACACTTGGCTAATTTCTAATTTTTTTTTTTTTTTGTAGATACAGGGTCTCACTATGTTGCCCAGGCTGGTCTTGAACTCCTGGTCTCAAGTGTCCTTCCGCCTACACCTTCTGAATTGCTGGGATTACAGGGATGAGCCACTATACCCTTGCCTGGATATGAAATTTTAAATTCAAAATAATTTTCTCTAAATGCTTGGAAAGCTTATCTCTATTGTTTTCCAGTGGTTCATTATTGGGAGAAACCGCTCCTGATGTTTAACCTGGGTTCTTTTCTATTTCCCAAGTGTCTTGGCTGGGTTGAGAAATAAACGGAAAGAGCACGAGAGAAATTTAAAGCTGGGTGTCCACGGGAGACGTCACATGTCGGCAGGATCCGTGATGCTCCCTGAGCCATAAAACCAGCAAGGTTTTATTAGCGATTTTCAAAAGGGGAGGGAGTGCACGAATAGGGTGTGGGTCACAGAGATCACACACTTCACAAGGTAATAAAATATCACAAAGCAAATGCAGGCAGGGCGAGATCACAGGACCACAGGATGCGGCAAAACTAAAATTGCTCATGAAGTTTCGGGCACTCATTGTCGTTGATAACATCTTATTAGGAAACAGGGTTTGAGAGCAGGTAACTTGTCTGACCAAAATTTATTAGGCGGGAATTTGCCTCATCCTAATCAGCCTGGGAGCTCTACAGGAAACCTGGGCTTATTTCATCCCTTCCGCTTCGACCATAAAAGACGGCACAGGCTTCTAAAGGAGCCGTTTATAGACCTACCCTCAGAGTGCATTCTCTTTCTCAGGGATGTTGCTTGCGGAGAAAAAGAATTCAGCGATATTTCTCCTATTTGCTTATGAAAGAGGAGAAATATAGCTCTGTTCTGTCCGGCTCACCAGCGGCCAGTTCTTGTTACCTTCATTTGTTCACTGTTATCCTGTTCTATTTTTTTTTAAGATGCTCAGATTTCATATTGTTCAAACACACGTGCTCTACAAACAATTTGTGCAGTTGATACAATCACAGGGTCCTGAGGCAACATTCATCCTCCTCAGTTTATGAAGAAGATGATGGGATTAAGAGATTAAGGTAAAGACAGGCATAGGAAATCACAAGGATATTGGCTGGGGAAGTGATAAGTGGCCATAAATCTTCACAATTTATGTTCAGAGATTACAGTAAAGACAGGTGTAAGAAATTATAAAAGTATTAATTTGGGGAACTAATAAATGTCCATGAAATCTTCACAATTTATATTCTTCTGCTGCGACTTCAGCCGGTCCCTCCGTTCGGGGTCCCTGACTTCCTGCAACATCTCTCCATTTCTTTTTATATAAATGTGCCTTGGTGATGAAGGCTTGTTCGTTCTCTCAATTTTGACGCAGGATTCTTTGACTGGCCCGGCACACTGAAAATAAGCCGATTAAACAGAGAAACATAATTCCAAACTTCACCACAGTAGAGCCCCAGTAGACTTGATCCAAGTCGTGGGGTTCAATCCCTAAAGATTTTCTGCCACCTGATCTAAGGCCTCAGCTCCCCGCACAATGGATAACTGAGCTTGAGAGGCTTCAAAAATTTGTTTCTTTAATTTAGTTATGTCCAGTGATAAATTATCTTCCCTTCCCAGAAGGTGTCCTTGACCATTTCCCATGAATGATCAGTCTTGTTATAGGAATACGGGGTGATACAGAAATCAGAGGTATTCCAGTCGCCCTGCATTTGCATGCGATGTTCGAGACTCACTACCTGATCTCCAAGCCAAATAACAGACTGTCTCAAATCATTAATTTGATTAGCCAATTTTTGATCAATGCCTTGTTGAGAATTCCACATTTGGGTGGAATTGGCTTGTCAATCATTAACAAAATGAGCCGTTTAAATAGATTGATGTAATGCCATTCCGGCTGTGGTGGCCAGTGCAGTGACTATAATGATCACAGTGATTTAAGTGAAAACAAATCTCTTAGATCTTTTTAGAATTCGCTGTAACACTTCATTAATTAAATGTATCGAGGGAGAGGATTCCCAAGGTCTGGGCAAAGTTACTGGAATCCAGATTCCTTCTCGAGCTCAAACCAACATTACACTTTTCCTGGAGTCAAAATGGGAGTTAATACAAGTGTACAAATGACAATTAATGCATTGGACAGTTTGATTGTTCGTCCAAATTTTGATATTTCCCACTAACAGCATGTGAGGAGGCTTAACACAACTCTATACGGGAACAGTCAGGTTGGAGGTAAGTAAAGCAGAATGTCTGGATCTACGCTGATACCGAGAGACTGGAGCAGTAGTGGAGACAACAGACAGAAGAGTTTGCCCTTCCCATACTCGCAGTCCAGACATGGCAATAGCCAATTTCCAAAGTTCTGGGTGTTCTGGGCTCAGAATGGGGAGTATCATACGAGGCCTCGGTGGGGTAATGCCTTTGTCTTTCCATTTTAAGGGAAAGAATGAGCTGAACCTCCTATGCAAAGTAGAACGATGATTCTCATTCCCCCAATAAGAAATAAAATAAGTAGCCTCCAGGCATTCCCTTCCGCCAGAGGAGCAATTGTTTTTTAACAGCCCTTTGGTGCCCAGTCTATTACTGAACCATATGAGTCATTTTTTACTATTACTGCGTGTAAGTTGACACAATCTTCCCAAACTAAAGTTTTAGATGGTCCCTCAAAATGTTTAGGGCATGGTTTTCCTGCAGGTTTGTATTGAAAGTATGGGGTATCTCCCATTACTCCCCTTCATTTGTTTTAAAGGAGAAAGGGAGAGGCCAGAGACCGAATGTCCAGGTTCCTCTGTAGCTGATCTCTCCGGAAGATAAGCAGTCCATACTTGAGTTTCTAGATGGATACAACCAGGTGCGTGTCCGAGGCACAGAGCCGGGTATTTGTAACCCATGGTAACATTAAAAGCAGTGCCTTCTTCTCCTGGTTGAGCAGGCCAATGGTCATCTGTAGCTCCAGGCATCCACACACTATCATTAGTGTAGATTTCCGCAGGAGCGTCCATCCAGGTGAGAGGTCGAATAAGTGGAGGAAAAGGCACATAAGCCCAATAAGAATGATTATGTGTAGCAGGTAAATCAGCGTGAGAGGAAACTGGTGAGACAGCAAGTATGAAGAGGAGAATCATTAAATAAAACCCGTTATAAGCGAGATTGAGTGCTGAAGGAGGAAGAGAAAAACAGAGGGATGTTATTTTTAGGCTAATAGAAATGGTGAGATTTTTAGGTTTGTAAGGAGAAAAAGAAAGGTAATTAGAAGTGGGATTCGTTAGATGAGTCTCCATTGCCATCAGGAGGATTGAATTAGACTCATTGTGATTGTGTGCCAGCTTCTGAGAAGTTGGCGCAGATCTCACCACGTCTGAGGACAGTCTCTGGCACAGACGTCTTTTCTCTGTGGGTTTTTGTTTGATGATCTGGTGAAACACAAGCACATCCTCTTTCCCATGTTATGTAGAATTAGAGACAATATTTAAAGATTTGGGGAACTCCTGTAAGGCAGTAATCGCAGCAATTAACTCTGCCTTTTGAGCAGAGGTATAAGAAGTAGAAATAAGCTTGTTTGTAGGACATTACCATTGCCGGAACCATCGGTGAACACCGCAACAGCCTCAGGAATGGGCTGATCTTTGGTTAGTCGAAGGACCACCCAAGACGTCATTTTTATAAAATCAAACAATTCGTTTTTTGGATAATGATTGTTAATAACACCAATAAAATCAGCCAAGTGAATTTGCCACAGTGCTGAATGTTGAAAGGCAGCCTGAACTTTGAGCCGATTGAAAGGAACTACAATTAAATTCGGATCAAATGCAGAAATTTGAAGTATTGTACACCGAGCCTGGCCAATTATTATGGCAGTTTGGTCCAGATAGACAAAGTTTTTGACACAGAATGAGGAAGAAAACACCACTCCACTAAAATCATTATGTTGAACTATTCGTCCAATAGGGGAGTGTAATGAAGCGAAAACCAGAAGCTGAACAGGCTGAAACGGCTGTCCTCTAGATAACTGGGCGGCTTTCCTCTACGGATTCCAGTTCTAGTGAAACCTCAGGGCTCAAGGTCCGGGGACTGCGGAGATGGGACTCTCCCGGCAGAGTAGAAAACAAGTCCAACAGTGCATAGGTCGGAATGCCTAAAGTAGGTCTTAAATAATTAATGTTACCCAAAAGTTTTGAACTTTTTGAGGTTGGATGCATTGTTTATTCGACTATCATTTCTAAATATTGAACAGGAGTGGTCTGTTGAATTTTATCCTGGGCGGTGTGTAATCCAGCCTCAGTAACACGGCGGCTCAAAATTTGATAACAGTCCATTAATTCTTTATCAGTGGGGGCAGCAATTAAAATATCATCAATATAATGAAGAATATAGGCCTGGGGAAATTGGGCTCGAACCGGTGACAGCACCTGTCCAACATAAAGCCGGCAGATTGTCGGGCTATTCAGGATTCCTCAAGGAAGTAATTCCATTGATAATGAGCTGCAGGCTCTTGATTATTGATAGATGATACAGTAAAAGCAAATTTTCCACAATCCGATTCATGTAAAGCAATATGAAAAACCAATCTTTAAGATCAGTAACTATGAGAAGCCAATGTTTAGGTACTGAAGCAGGGACAGGGAAGCCGGGCTGGACGGCCCCCATAGGTTTCATTACAGCGTTAACCGCCCTTAAGTCGGTTACCATCCGCCACTTGCCTGATTTCTTTTTTACTGGAAACACAGGAGAATTCCAGGGGGAAAGAGAGGGCTCCACATTTTTAAACTGTAACTGTTCAGAAACCGATTGAATTAAAGTCTACAGTTTTTCAAAGCCTAATTGGGCATAAGTATCAGAGAAACTATCCGAACCTGTGAGCTGAGCCTGAATGCCATTAGTCCAATATAGCTGAGCCTGCAGACAGGCCTCCTCTGACCACCAAGTATGAAATTGTAAATGCTGAGATGGGGTCAGAACAGCTTGTCAAAGTGTCCCAGTCTAAAGGAAGCAAAGTGACCTCTGTACAGAAAGTTTGCAATACCATTTTAACATAAGGAGAAGTAGGACCGTACTGAGTACAAGCGTCCTTAAATTTTTTTTTTTTTAAAGTTAGATTGAGCGGCGCATATCGACGCAGACCAGAATAAGAGTGTGATAAAGGGGAATTGAAGGAGTAGAAGAAGCAGAAGTATACTGGTGATTACTGGCGTCCGTGTGTGAAGAAGGATACAGAGAAGCAGGCTGAGGGGATGGCAACGTGACCAGTTGAGGAACTGAAACGACAGGAGGGTGAGGGGCTGAAGTGGATGGGGGAAGGCCTGCAGAATTACAGGTAAATTGTAGTTTGGTCCCGGAGCCATTAGGTGACACCTAGAGGCAAATGCTGCAAAGGTTTGAAGAGGGACGAATTAGCATATCTATGGTCCTGGGCTGTGTGAGTCACGGCCACGGGCGCTGCAAGTACTGGCTCTTCCTGAAAAGAAGTAAGATCATCAGGGGGTAACGTTAGGCCAAAGTCACCAGAGTCAGACGTTGAATTTTCAGCATCGTTAGGTGGAAGAGGAGTAGCTGAATGGAGAGGCTGATCAGATACCGAAGGCCGTGTGAGAGATAAGTTGAGGAGGTATTGGGATGGCAGGCACCAAGGCCCAATCATCCCAAGCAGTGACAGGAGCACAGTTCCCTGTTGAGACAAAGTCCTGGAATGCTGTAAAAAGATCCAATACTTTTACATATACGGTTCCTTTTTTAGGAAACCAAGGACAGTATTTTTCCATCGCCCCGAATAGAGAGACCATATTTTCCATGGGCACCCAAATCATTCCTTGTTTTAACCAGAGTTTAATATAGAAGAGATAGGTATAATTTTTATACTCCGTGTGTCCCATAGTTAACCCGGACCATAAACAGACTACTCACCAGTCGTCAGGGAGTCGAACACACGTATCTGTGAACCAAGCCGATGTCGTTTCACCGCACCTACCAAAGGGAGTCAGGTTCCCACGTGCACTTGGGAAAAAAGAAAGTCCACGTTGGCGCCAGATATTGGGAGAACCCGCTCCTGGTATTTAACGTGGGCTTTTCTGTTTCCTAAGTGTCTCGGCTGGGTTGAGAAATAAAGGGAAAGAGCACAAGAGAGAGAAATTTAAAGCTGGGCGTCCGGGGCAGACATCACATGTCACCAGGATCCGTGATATTCCCCGAGCAGTAAAACCAGCAAGTTTTTATTAGCGATTTTCAAAAGGGGAGGGAGTGCACGAATAGGGTGTGGGTCACAGAGATCACACACTTCACAAGGTAATAAAATATCACAAAGCAAATGGAGGCAGGGCGAGATCACAGGACCTCCGGATGAGGCGAAATTAAAATTGCTAATGAAGTTTCGGGCAGTATTGTCGTTGATAACATCTTATCAGGAAACAGGGCTTGAGAGCAGATAACCTGTCTCACCACAATTTATTAGGCGGGAATTTTCCTCATCCTAATCAGCCTGGGAGCTCTACAGGAAACCTGGGCTTATTTCATCCCTTCCGCTTCGACCATAAGGCACACACTTCTAAAGGGGCCGTCTATAGGCCTGCCTTCAGGGCGCATTCTCTTTCTCAGGGATGTTCCTTGCTGAGAAAAAGAATTCAGCGATATTTCTCCTATTTGCTTATGAAAGAGGAGAAATATAGCTCTGTTCCGTCCGGCTCACCCGCGGCCAGTTCAAAGTTACCTCTCTTGTTCCCTGAACATCGCTGTTATCCTGTTCTTTTTTTTTTTTTAATGCTCAGATTTCATATTGTTCAAACACACGTGCTCTACAAACAATTTGTGCGGCTGATACAATCACAGGGTCCTGAGGTGACATTCAACCTCCTCAGTTTACGAAGAAGATGACGGGATTAAGAGATTAAGGTAAAGACAGGCATAGGAAAACACAAGGGTATTGATTGGGGAAGTGATAAGTGTCCATGAAATCTTCACAATTTATGTTCAGAGATTACAGTAAAGACAGGTGTAAGAAATTGTAAAAGTATTAATTTTGGGAACTAATAAATGTCCATGAAATCTTCACAATTTATATTCTTCTGCCACGGCTTCAGCTGGTCCCTCCGTTCGGGGTCCCTGACTTCCCGCAACAGTTCGTGTTATTGATGAAAAGTTTTTTATTAATCAAGATCTCTTTTCTTTGGAAATGAAAGCTTTAGGATTTTTGTGTGCATGGTTGTAATTCTGAAATTTCATAAGATTCACTCCAAGTTTGTTCCTCTTTCACTCCTCCTGCCTAGCATTAGGTGAGCTTTGCCCACTGATGAAATGTCTTCAGATGGGGAAAGTCCTTCAGTCATTCAGGGATATGCTTTGTAATGGATTAGTCCTCAGCAATTCTGACCTCTAGCCGGAGCCCTATCAGAGGGGTACCTCTCGCCTAAGCAAGGAGAATGTATCGTAGGGACTTTACCTGTGAGTTGGTAAGTAGAGGTAGGAAGTTCTGGAGGAACTGGAAGAGAGGTTTGGGAGACTGTCAGGGGGTGGGGGTGGGAAACTGGTCCCTGGCATTCAAGAGGCATCATTGCCAGCCCTGCATTCTTCATGCACCTGGGCAAGTCAGCAATGTGCATCCTTGCTGCCCTGGCTGTGGCATTCCTCATGGCCTGTGGATATAAAGAATGTGCACAGCTCTACAATGATTAGTGCCAGAGTTGTAAAGGCCATGAGATGGGAATATTAGTTTATGGAAGCCAGCTTTTTTTTTTTTTTATTCTGTTTCTGAGAACTAAATTAGAATATTAGTAAAATCACTATTTTTAAGTATATTAGAATAATTCTGAATACTCTCATTAGTTCTGTTTTCCTAAGATTAGTCACCTAAGATGATTTTATTATCTGAAACTTATCTGGAATAATTTTTGTGTCATGACTTTTAGATCTTGTGGAATATCTATTTAGATATCATTACCATTGCTTCATCTCCATAGTTTGTGGGTGTATTTGTTTTTTTTTAAATATCCGAAATTAGGTTTTGATCACACCAGAGAGTATCACATTGGGTACACATCCCACCAAAATGAAGTGTGACAATGTATGGAGATAAGAGTGGCTTTCCTGAGCTGATTAAATGCCCGTGGAAAACTACCGTATGAGTGCATTCTCACATTGCTCTACAGATATACCTGAGACCCGTCATTTATAAAGAAAGAGGTTTGATTGGCTGATGGTTCTATAAGCTGTACAGGCAGCATGGCAGCCTCTGCTTCTGGGGAAACCTCAGGGAGCTTTTACCCATCACAGAAGGCAAAGCTGGAGCTGGAGCCTTCACATGGCCACAGCAGGAAGAAGAGAGAAGGAGAAGGTGTCACACACTTTATTTATTTATTTATTTATTTATTATTTTGGGGGGAGCAGGGGCAGAGTCTCGCTCCCTTGCCCAGGCTGGAGTGCCATGTGGTGGGATCTCGGCTCACTGCAACCCCTGCCTCGGTAGTTCAAGCAATTCTCCTGACTCAGCCTTCCCAGTAGCTGGGATCACAGGTGCCCGCCACCACGCCCAGCTAATTTTTGTATTTTAGTAGAGACAGGGTTACACCGTGTTGGTCAGGCTGGTCTCAAACTCCTCATCTCAGGTGATCTGCCTGCCTTGGCCTCCCAAAGTGCTGGGGCTACAGGTGTGAGCACTGCACCCGGCCACCACACACTTTTAAACGACCGAATCGCGTAAGAATTCACTCACTCACTATCAGGAGAACAGTACTGAGAGGGTGATGCTAAACCAACTGTGAGAAATCTGCCCCGTGAGCCAGTCACCTCCCACCAGCCCCCACCCCAACACTGGGGATTACAATTCAACATGCGATTTGGGTGGAGACACAGAGCCAAACCACATCAGCTACATATTCAACATATATTTACTTCTTCAGAGCCGACAAAGTGGCAGGCATTGTTCTAGGCACAGCCAACACCATATGGAAAAAGAACTATGTTCTCTACTATTATAGCTTCACATTCTAGTGAGAAGCAATAATTAATAATAAAGAATACACAACATTGGATAATTTCCATCAACCATAGCACGGAAAAAGCAATCTAGAAGAAGAGCAAGATGGGAGGGTTTGCACTTTGAACTTTAAGACTTGTTGTAAAGCTAAAGTAATCTGAACAATGTGGTATTGGCCTAAGAACTGACAAATATTTCAGTGGAAGAGAGTAGACAGCCCAGAAATAGACCCTCACTTAAAACATTTACTCAGTTTCTAAGGAAGGCACAGAACAATCCAGTGAGGGAAAGAAAGTCTCTTTAAAAAATGGCCTGACTGGGCCAGGAATGGTGGCTCATGCCTATAATTCCAGCACTTTGGGAGGCCAAGGCGGGTGGATCACCTGAGGTCAGGAGTTCAAGACCAGACTGGCCAACATGGTGAAACCCCGTCTCTACTAAAAATACAAAAATTAGCCGGGCATGGTGGTGGGTGCCTGTAGTTCCAGCTACTCGGGAGGTTGAGGCAGGAGAATCACTTGAACCTGGGAGGTGGAGACTGCAGTGAGCCAAGATCATGCCACTGCACTCCAACCTGGGCGACAGAGTGAGACTCCATCTCAAAAAAAAAAGGTCTGACTGACTGGGCATACACACCAAATACTGTGACTCCTACTTCATGCATACACAATAATTAATTTAGGAAAGATCACAGACCTTAACATAAAAGCTAACACCATAAAGCTTTTTAGAGGAGAGTATCTAAGTAGAAAAGTTTCTTAGAGAAGACACAGAAACAATACAAATAAAAGAGAAAATGATAAACTAGACTTCATCATAATTAAGAAGACATTAGTAAGAAAATAAATAGGCCGGGAATAAATATTTACAAAATAGGAATCTGACAAAGAACTAATACTCAGACACATAAAAAATTCCTACAGTACAATAATAAAAAGGAAACAATCTAATAGATGAGCAAAATATTTGAATATATAAGGGAAGATAAATGAACAGTAAGCACATGAAAATTTTTAAATATCATTAGTCCACAGGGAAATGCAAATTAAAAGCATAATTAGCTATCACTACATACTCACCAGAATGATTTAAAAAAATAAAAATAGGCATCAAATGTTGTCAGGGACATTGGTGGTGTGATACTTTCCCAAAAGATCTGGTAGTTTCTCATAAAATCAAACGGCCTCACCAAATGGCCCAGCCATTCCAATCCTAGTTATTTACCCCCCAAAAATAGAACAGAGTCATGTGTTGCTTAATTATGGGGATACATTCTGAGAAATGCATTGTTAGGAGACTTCATCCTTGTGGGAACATCATAGGGAGTGCTTATACAAAACTAGATAGGACGGCCTGTGGCGCCCAGGCTGCAAAATCAGCCAGCCAGCCTGTGACTGCACTGAATACCGGAGGCAGTTGTAACACAATGGGAAGTACTTGTGTATCTAAACATAGAAAAGGTAAGTGAAAATATGGTAGGAAAGATTACAAATGGCACTGCCACAGGGCACCTAGCACAAATGGAGCTTGCAGAACTGGAAGCGGCTCTGGGTGAGTCTGTGAGTGGGTGGTGAGTGACTGTGAAGGCCTAGGACATGGCTGTGCACCACTGCAGACTTTATGAACACTGTACACTTAGGTTATACTAAACCTATTTAAAAATTATACTTTCTTCAATAATAATTAACTTACTATAACTGTTTTACTTTGTAAATGTTTTAATTTTTCAAAACTTTTTGACTCTTGTAATAATGCTTGTTTTAAAACACATTGTACACCTATACAAAAGTATTTTCTTTCTTTATATTCTTATTTTATAAGCTTTTTTGTTTTTAATTTTCTTTTTTTTTTTTAACTTTTTAAACGTTTTTGTTAAAAACAAAGACAGAAACACACACATTAGCCTAGGCCTGCTCAGAGTCACGATCTTCAATGTCACTGCCTTCCACCACGTCGTGTCCCACTGGAAGGTCTTCAGGGGCCACAGCATGCACAGACCTGTCATCTCCTATGAGAACAGCGCCTTCTTCTGGAATCCCTCCTGAAGGACCTGCCTGAGGCTGTTTTACAGTTAACTTAAAAAAAAAAATAAGTAGGAGTATATTCTAAAATTATGATAAAAAGTATAGTAAATACATAAATCAGTAACATATTCATTTATTACCATTATCAACTATTATGTACTGTACATAATTGTGTGCGCTATATTTTATATAACTAGTAGTAGGTTTGTTTACACCAGCATCACTATACACATGTGAGGAATGCATTGCACTATGATACTACGATGGCTACATTAGTAGGTGATAAGAATTTTTCAGTTACATTATGATCTGCAGTGAATCTTTATTTATATGATTGTAAAATTGTGATTGAGGCTGGGCACATTGGTTCATGCCTGTAATCCCAGCATTTTAGGAGGCCAATGCTAGAGGATCACTTGATGTCAAAAGTTTGAGACCAGGCTGGGCAACATAGTGAGACCCTATCTCGCTATAAAATTTTAAAAAATAATAAAAAATTAGCTGGGTGTGGTGGTACATGCCTGTAGTCCCAGCTATTTGGGAAGCTGCGGTGGGAGGAGCCCTTGAGCCCAGGAGTTGGAGGCTGCAGTGAGCCGTGATAGCACCACTGTACTCTAGCCTGGGCAACAGAGTGAGACCCTGTCTCTAAAAATAAATAAATAAACACAATTAATTTTTAAAATTGTAAATGATATTTACTGACTTTAGATTTTCTGGATTGATGTAGGCCAAGGACCCCATATGTACACAGTTTCAGGATAACATGCTAACATTTCACATCTTGACAATGTCAAGCAATGTTATAGCTGACAGTTTTAAGAAATGTAAGAATGGAAGAAATGTGGAGAAAAATGTACTTATTTATTTTAAATAAAATAAAAATTAACTGGCTGCGCATGGTGGCTCACACCTGTAATCCCAGCACTTTGGGAGGCTGAAGTGGGCAGATCATGAAGTCAAGAGATGGAGAGCATCCTGGCCAACATGGTAAAACCTCGTCTGTACTAAAAATACAAAAATTAGCCGGGAGTGGTGGCGGGTGCCTGTAATCCCAGCTACTCGGGAGGCTGAGGCAGGAGAATCGCTTGAACCTGGGAGGCAGGTTGCAGTGAGCTGAGATTGCGCCATTGCACTCCAGCCTCGTGACAGAGCGAGACTCCATCTCAAAAACAAAACAAAACAAAAACAAAAACAAACAAACAAAATTAACTAAAGAGAAGTGAAGAGAATGAAGGAAAAATATAATTAAATTCCTATTTTTATAGTGAAATCAGAAAATGAAGAAATAGAAGGGCAAGAATATTAAGCTTATGGAGGTAATCATGAGAATTACAGAGAGAACCTATCAAGAGAGAGACACTGCCGCTGCAACTGGGATCAAGGTGAAGGATGGGAAGGAAGTTTGGATGTTTTGTTTTTTACCTTTCTGTACTGTTTGAAATGTTTCTATTTGATGTATTACTTGTATAATATGCACCTGTAGGGCATAAGAGTAGGAGTAATAATATACATAGTCATATTTTGGTGATATATTTTACAAGGAATATACCAATGCATTTGAAAGCCATCTGCTATTAATGTTGCTCATACTTTTTAATGTTTCTTCTATACAGCAGAATCATGCGACAGACTTTGCCTTACATCTACTTTTGGGGAGGACTTTTGCCCTTTGGGATGCTGTGTGCATCCTCCACCAACAAATGCACTGTTAGCCATGAAGTTGCTGACTGCAGCCACCTGAAGTTGACTCAGGTACCCAATGACCTCCCCACAAACATAACAGTGTTGAATCTTACCCATAATCAACTCAGAAGATTACCAGCTGCCAATTTTACAAGATATAGCCAACTAACTATCTTGGATGTAGGATTTAACAGCATCTCAAAACTGGAGCCAGAATTGTGCCAAAAACTTCCCATGTTAAAAGTTTTGAACCTCCAGCACAATGAGCTATCTCAACTTTCTGATAAAACCTTTGCCTCCTGCACGAATTTGACGGAGCTCCATCTCATGTCCAACTCAATCCAGAAAATTAAAAATAATCCCTTTGTAAAGCAGAAGGTAAGATGAAAATGTCTATTGTTACTAATGTTTTTAAGTCACTTATCCATCCTTAGACTTACTATCTAAACATCAAAGTAAGAAAAAGGAAGAAATTTGATCTAATTCAATTTGCCACAAATATTGCCATTATAATAGAAAATGCTTCCAAAAGAGAAAATATACTCTTAAATCAATTTCATCCTTAATTTTCAATGTTTGCCTCTCTCGCTTTTTCCCATTAGAAACAGAACTTAGATGCAAGAGGTAGAAGTAACGAACAGAGAAGAATCAGAATATCCCATAAGAACATGGACACTAAGCTTTCAATGCTGCTGGTTTAGTATGTGAAGTCATGAAAAAAGTCTAGAGTCCAAATCTGACTTAAATAAAATTAACAAATTGATACAATGATCAAGTAAATTGTTCAACTAAAAATTACCTACTCCTGGTTTAAGAAATCTCCTCAATGGCTATTTCAATGACTTGTTCAATAGTGGTATCACTTTTTCAATGACGGCTACCTTTTTCTTTTCAACACTTTGCTTGAATTTTAGTTTTTTTCTTTTCTTTTCTTTTTAGTTGATGTTTAGTAATTGTACATATTTATGAGATACAGAATGCAGATCTTTCAATATGTGTATAAAATATGTAATGATTAAATCAGGGTGATTATCATATCCATCATCTCAAATATTTCTTATTTGTGTTATGAACATTCAAAATACCTTCTTCTAGCTCTTAAAAAATATACAATAAATCACAGTTAACCATATTCACCCTACAATGCTTTAGAGCACCAGAAGAAAAAAAAAAGAAAACAAAAAAAAAAACGCATGCTATTGTTTCTAAATCTGAGGCAATTATTAAGTGCTTTTCTTTAACCAAAGTGATTTTCAAGTTACTTCATTTTATGGCCTTGTAAAAAATTGAGCATTGCTCTTCCTCAGATGGCAAGAATAGTCTACAAATGTAAATATGCTGTGAAACATAAAGTGATTTGCTCCCTGGCTATTTTAAATCTTCTCTTGGGTCTTCTTAGAGTCTAATGTGGATGAAAATCTTCTAATACAAAGGCCTCAAAATCTTGCTAGAGAAGTCATTTTAAAATGTTATTTTTGTAAAGACTTAAATTAAAAAACCTGCTTCTCGTTAATAGAGATTACATTAGATTTTGCCTTAACTGGTATCATCAGCTTTTCCTTACCTTTTGCCTGAATTTGAAGCGTACATATTCAAAAGTAGCAAAGGGTGATAAAACATCCCACAGTACCGACAAAGCAAACAAAATATTCTGTACTAGTCATGATCCAAAATTCATATAACTATGAATCTTTCTCAGTATAAAAATCTGTTTAAAATTCCATAGATGACAAAATTCTACTCATGTTTTTTAAGAAAACATTCTGTTCTTTTTTCTGATACTTATTTTCAAGGTTAATGCCTGACGCTGTGTTTGATAAGCCACGTGAAAATCGTTGCATCATAAGTAAATGGTTATGAAAAATAAGTTTATAGGCCGGGCGCGGTGGCTTAAGCCTGTAATCCCAGCACTTTGGGAGGCCGAGGCGGGCGGATCACGAGGTCAGGAGATCGAGACCATCCTGGTTAACACGGTGAAACCCCGTCTCTACTAAAAAAATACAAAAAACTAGCCGGGCAAGGTGGCAGGCGCCTGTAGTCCCAGCTACTCGGGAGGCTGAGGCAGGAGAATGGCGTAAACCCGGGAGGCGGAGCTTGCAGTGAGCTGAGATCCGGCCACTGCACTCCAGCCTGGGGACAGAGCGAGACTCCATCTCAAAAAAAAAAAAAAGAAAGAAAGAAAAGAAAAATAAGTTTATAAATTAGCAATGTTCCTTATATCATAAATAAGCTTAAATCCTTCTTATTTTGGTAAGAGAAATAAAATGATTCTTGAAGAAATAAAATCCTTCCTACAATGGTTTCAAGGGTAACCATCACAAAGATTATAACATAACAAAGATTAATCAGAACAAAGATTTTTTATTATGCTTACTGTTAGTATTCTACAGAATAATAGAGGTGTTGATTTTATTGTTGAAATATTTTTAAGGTGTACTTACATTTAAAAGAACTTTTTGACATCAAGACTCTAACATATGCTTCTTATTTTTTCCCTTCAGAATTTAATCACATTAGATCTGTCTCATAATGGCTTGTCATCTACAAAATTAGGAACTCAGGTTCAGCTGGAAAATCTCCAAGAGCTTCTATTATCAAACAATAAAATCCAAGCGCTAAAAAGTGAAGAACTTGATATCCTTGCCAATTCATCTTTAAAAAAATTAGAGTTGTCATCGAATCAAATTAAAGAGGTAAGAAGTAAGGTAAAATTATTTTGCATTCTGCCTTTAAGGTGGGTGGTCCCTATCTGTGTCACAGACACAGGAATCTGATGTTCTCTAGCCTTTGCCTGTCTTCCAGCGTTCCTTCACACCTACTGCTTGGGGGCATTGGTGCCACCCTCATGAGAGCTCAGGCAGCCCCAGGAGAGGTTGGGAGACGGGACTCTGCAGTCCTGCAGCACTGGGTGGAACCCCCGTGCCATGACCTCGGGAACATCCTTATCCTCTCTGAGTCTGTGTCCTCACTTGCAAAGTGGAAATAGTGTTCTCTGTCACACAAACTCTCGGAAAGAATTATTAATAAAAGAGTACGATGGTCAAGAGCCCCAGGTTCACAGTTGGGTTAGCTGGCCTGGTCTCTGGGCTGTGTCTTTTAACCATCCTGTTATCAGACAAGTTATTCAAGTTCTCCCTCTCCAGCCTCCCAGCTCTACCTCCGGCGTGATAATGACTCTACCTCACAGGACTGTGTGGTAAAGAATTTAGGACTGTGTCTGGCACAGGCAGGGCTCAGGAAATGATAAGCAGCACTACGTTGTTATAAAAACCTTCCTACAATGAAGTCAGCTTAAATAACTGACAGGACTGTCTCTTTTTGGAATCATGATCTTCAGGCTTACCATTTTCTGTCACGGGGGAGCAACAACTATCTGGACCGGTGGCACAGGGGTAAAAAAATTTACCAAGACAGTTGTAGGTGGAGAAAGGCACGTTTGTCAGTGAAAGTAGGAAACTACACTGCGAGAAGGCACCGGGCATTTCAGCAAGAGAAGCTGACTGCAAAGAAACAAAGGCTTGCTGGGATTTTACAGGATTATGTTGATGTTGAAGAGGGCTTTGTGCAGCACTGACAGCACCCAGGTTGCAGTGGGTTAACTTGCAGGGGCCTGGGGAGAGAGCTGGGCACAGGAAGATTGTCAGTTATTTGCACAGAAGGGCTATGTGTCCTGGATCATGAAGAAAGAAATAACTTACCTGCTCTTTTGCTTTCTCTCGGTCCTGTCGACTGACTCCTTTTCCCTAAATAGGATTCTGCATTTTCACATACAGGTTGTCTGTATTCTACACTCACTTTGTTCCAGGCTACAAGACTACTGGAAATCCTTACTTACAACTCGATTCATTTTCAGACATAAAAATAAATGGCGTACAAATTTATCCTGAGATATGAAGATGTTTTGTGCAAGCTATTCATTTTCTTTTTTTAAACAGCATTTTCTATGATTAAGACATTTATTATAGTAATGGCATTAAATATATCAATAAATGAGAAACAATAATAATAAGGGGTGATTTAAAAAAATCACTCAAATGTCCATAGTCAGAAACAACCACTGTTAGCATTTGGGTACATGTATCCCTGGCTTTTCTCCAAATAATTATAAGGAAAAACAACAGCTTAAATTCTTACTGTACTGAAATCATACTGTTTTTTTAAATCCTTAAGGCACTTAACTGTGTGTCAAGTACTGTGATAAATTTTAAATAGTATTTTATATAGTATAATTTTGTATAGTATAATAATAGTATTTTATATAGTATAATTATATAGTATATTTTATATAGTAAAATTTTATATAGTATTTTTAATCAACTTACTCTTCTTTTCTTTTCTTTTCTTTTTTGAGACTGAGTTTTACTTTTTGTTGCCCAGGCTGGAGTGCAGTGGCACGATCTGGACTCACTGCAACCTCCAGCTCCCGGGTTCAAGCGATTCTCCTGTCTCAGCCTCCCAAGTAGCTGGGATTACAGGTGCCCGCCACCACGCCCAGCTAATTTTTGTATTTTTAGTAGAGACAGGGCTTCACTGTGTTGGCCAGGCTGTCTCGAACTCCTGACCTCAGGCGATCGGCCTGCCTCGGCCTCCCAAACTGCTGGAATTACAGGCGTGAGCCACCGTGTCTGGCCTAATCAACTTATTCTTAATTGTCATTTTCACAAAAGAAACTGAGATGAAGAAAGTTAACGTGACATATCTCAGGCCCCACAGGATCCACCTGGGACAGAGCTGGGTTTCTGGCTTGCTGGGACCCGAGGCCCTGCTCCTAACAGTTATGCTATATCGCCCTCCGAAGATCATGACGTCTCCTGCTCTTTAGATTTAATATGATATCATGAACATCTCCCATACAATTAAGAATCATTCCAAAGCTAAATTTTACTGCCTGTAAAATAGTGCTATCATGTAGATTTATCGTACTTCATTTCATTATTTTCAGCTTTGCATTTTAACTCATTTGTTTATGATAAAGCACCCTTTCTTCTACACTTCTCTTTTTTCCCATCAGCCCTACTGTCCCCCAAGTGACACATTACAAATCAGAGCCCCCTCCAGGCTGGGTGTGGTGGCTCACGCTTGTAATCCCAGCACTTTGGGAGGTCGAAATGGGGGTGGATCATGAGGTCAGGAGTTCGAGACCAGCCTGGCCAACATGGTGAAATCCCGTCTTTACTAAGAATACAAAAAAATTTGCCAGGCGTGGTGGCAGTCGCCTCTAATCTTAGCTACTTAGGAGGCTGAGGCAGGAGAATCGCTTGAACCCAGGAGGCGGGGGTTGCAGGGAGCTGAGATCGCACCACTGCACTGCAGCCTGGAGGACAGAGCGAAACTTTGTCTCAAAAAAAAAAAAAAAGAAAAGAAAAGAAAAGAAAAAGAAATCAGAGCCCTTTACTCCCCTGGCATTTTAACTAGCAGGACTGGCCCCCATCCTCCCTGGATTCCTTCTCTCCCACCTGCTGTTCTCTTGTCACCAATGTGAGTCCCAGAACAGCCAAGGCACGGGTAAGGGTGTGGGACGGAGCACAAGGGAGTTGGAAAAACACAACAATAAAATAAAGTCAGGAGAAAATCTGGCTGGAAAGATGAGAGGGAGAGCTGGAGCTCGGAGTTCCAGAAAGGAAAGGGTGCCGCCACCGCCTCATCATCAAAGCCATCCACTCCTTCCTTGCATGAGGCTCACTGAGAACAGCGGCACCAAGACAGAACCAGGAACTGCCCCAGGAATGACTTCATGAGCAGTTTATTCATTGCAATTGTTCTCATGGTGATAAAGTACCAGGAGATTGATCCCGGACTGGAAGGTCAGAGAAGGCTCCCTGAAAAGGTGGCATCTATGCTGAGGCTGTGAATGCTGAGCAGAAGCTAGCCAGTGGCCAGGGGAGTCAGAGGCTGGAGCAAGAGGTGGGCGCTGCAAGTAAGGAAGGACTCGTGCATTAGAGGAAGGGGGAGAAATGCTCTGCCCACAGGATGTGGTGAAGGGTGAGTGGAGATGGAGTAAAGAACTGCATCGAGCTGGGCACAGTGGCTCATGCCTATAATCCCAGCACTTTGGGAGGCTGAGGCGGGTGGATCACGAGGTCAGGAGTTCGAGACCAGCCTGGCTAACATGGTGAAACCCCATCTCTACTAAAAATACAAAATTAGCTGGACATGGTGGCGGGCGCCTGTAATGCCAGCAACTCAGGAGGCTGAGGAAAGAGAATTGCTTGAACTCGGGAGGCGGAGGCTGCAGTGAGCTAAGATCGCACCACTGCACTCTAGCCTGGGCGACAGAGTGAGATTCCATCTCAGGAAAAAAAAAAACAAAAACAAAAACAAAAAAACAGAACTGCATCTAAGCTTTTCAACAACCTTACAGATTCTGTGCTCTTTTGATTGTTAACCTCTTTTTTTCTACCTTTTTTAGTTTTCTCCAGGGTGTTTTCACGCAATTGGAAGATTATTTGGCCTCTTTCTGAACAATGTCCAGCTGGGTCCCAGCCTCACAGAGAAGCTATGTTTGGAGTTAGCACACACAAGCATTCGGAATCTGACTCTGAGTAACAGCCAGCTGTCCACCACCAGCAATACAACTTTCTTGGGACTAAAGTGGACGAATCTCACTATGCTTGATCTTTCCCACAACAACTTAAATGTGGTTGGTAACGATTCCTTTGTTTGGCTTCCACATCTAGAATATTTCTTCCTGGAGTATAATAATATACAGCATTTGTTCTCTCACTCTTTGCACGGGCTTTTCAACGTGCGGTACCTGAATTTGAAACGGTCTTTTACTAAACAAAGTATTTCCCTTGCTTCGCTCCCCAAGATTGATGATTTTTCTTTTCAGTGGCTAACACGTTTGGAGCACCTTAACATGGAAGATAATGATATTTCAGGCATAAAAAGCAATATGTTCACAGGATTGATAAACCTGAAATACTTAAGTCTATCCAACTCCTTTACAAGTTTGCAAACTTTGACAAATGAAACATTTGTATCCCTTGCTCATTCTCCCTTACACATACTCAACCTAACCAAGAATAAAATCTCAAAAATAGAGAGTGGTGCCTTCTCTTGGTTGGGCCACTTAGAAGTACTTGACCTGGGCCTTAATGAAATTGGGCAAGAACTCACAGGCCAGGAATGGAGAGGTCTTGAAAATATTTTCGAAATCTATCTTTCCTACAACAAGTACCTGCAACTGACTAGGAACTCCTTTGCCTTGGTCCCAAGCCTTCAACGACTGATGCTCCGAAGGGTGGCCCTTAAAAATGTGGATAGCTCTCCTTCACCATTCCAGCCTCTTCGTAACTTGACCATTCTGGATCTAAGCAACAACAACATAGCCAACATAAATGATGACATGTTGGAAGGTCTTGAGAAACTAGAAATTCTGGATTTACAGCATAACAACTTAGCACGGCTCTGGAAACACGCAAACCCTGGTGGTCCTGTTTATTTCCTAAGGGGTCTGTCTCACCTCCACATCCTTAACTTGGAGTCTAATGGCTTTGACGAGATCCCAGTTGAGGTCTTCAAGGATTTATTTGAACTAAAGATCATCGATTTAGGATTGAATAATTTAAACACACTTCCAGCGTCTGTCTTTGATAATCAGGTGTCTCTAAGGTCATTGAACCTTCAGAAGAATCTCATAACATCAGTTGAGAAGAAGGTTTTCGGGCCAGCTTTCAGGAACCTGAGTAACTTAGATATGCGCTTTAATCCCTTTGATTGCACATGTGAAAGTATTGCCTGGTTTGTTAATTGGATTAACAAGACCCATGCCAACATCCCTGAGCTGTCAAGCCACTACCTTTGCAACACTCCACCTCACTATCATGGGTTCCTAGTGAGACTTTTTGATACATCATCCTGCAAAGACAGTGCCCCCTTTGAACTCTTTTTCATGATCAATACCAGTATCCTGTTGATTTTTATCTTTGTTGTACTTCTCATCCACTTTGAGGGCTGGAGGATATCTTTTTACTGGAATGTTTCAGTACATCGAGTTCTTGGTTTCAAAGAAATAGACAGACAGAACAGTTTGAATATGCAGCATATATAATTCATGCCCATAAAGATAAGGAATGGGTCTGGGAACATTTCTCTTCAATGGAAAAGGAAGACCAATCTCTCAAATTTTGTCTGGAAGAAAGGGACTTTGAGGCAGGTGTTTTTGAACTGGAAGCAATTGTTAACAGCATCAAAAGAAGCAGAAAAATTATTTTTGTTATAACACACCATCTATTAAAAGACCCATTATGCAAAAGGTAGGTAAACATTGTGAAATTTTAAGTGTGTACTTGCTTTTCAATTAAACTTTTTTTTAATTTTTTTTTTTTTTTTTTTTAGATGGAGTCCCACTCTGTTGCCCAGGCTGGAGTGCAGTGGTGTGATCTCAGGTCACTGCAGCCTCCACCTCCCGGGTTCAAGTAATTCTCCTGCCTCAGCTTCTCGAGTAGCTAGGATTACCGGCACTTGCCCTCACGCCTGGCAAATTTTTGTAGTTTTAATAGAGATGGGGTTTCACCATGTTGGCCAGGCTGGTCTTGAACTCCTGGCCTCAGGTGATCTGCCCACCTGCCTCCCAAAGTTCTGGGATTCCAGACATGAGCCACCACACCCGGCTTCAATTAAACTTTTAAATATTACCAATATTACTCACAACTCAAATAATTTTAAAAATAAAATTAAGAAAAAAACCCCTGAGTTTCAGTAACCGCTTAAACTCTGTTACAGACTATTTTAAATAGTTGTGCTTCTGGCTGCTAAAAACTGTGTATTAATTCTTCGATACCTTTCTTTACTTAGATTCAAGGTACATCATGCCGTTCAACAAGCTATTGAACAAAATCTGGATTCCATTATATTGATTTTCCTTGAGGAGATTCCAGATTATAAACTGAACCATGCACTCTGTTTGCGAAGAGGAATGTTTAAATCTCGCTGCATCTTGAACTGGCCAGTTCAGAAAGAACGGATAGGTGCCTTTCATCATAAACTGCAAGTAGCACTTGGATCCAAAAACTCAGTGCATTAAATTTATTTAAATGTTCACTTAGCAAAGGAAAAACTTTCTCTATTTAAAAAGTTCCATGGCTAATTTAAGTTTTCCATAAAGGTGTTATAATTTGTTTATTCATATTTGTAAGTGATTATATTCTATCACAATTATATCTCTTCTAGGAAAATGTATCTCCTTATTTCAGGCCTATATTTGACAACTGACTAAATTTCACCCAAAATAAACATAGAAGCACATAAGAATATTCTCTGCTGATAAATATACAATTGGCCACTGAGCCTGTGATAACTTAAGGAGTTTTAAAACATTCCTCATTTTAAGAAAAGTTAGTTATATGAGGGTTTGTGATGATCTTTTTGTTTTTTGGATACACTTAGAAGAAAGATAATTGGTTCAATAGGTATGATGCTATTTCCTTTGTAAAAGAGTAAAACATATACCCATATTTTTAACGAGTTTAATTACAGTATTTTTTCAATGGAAAAACTTTGTATTTTAGTAAGTACTTGTCTCAGTGTTGATTTTGTTAAATGTTAAATATTTTTTAATATGCGTACCCAAGGGCAGAAAACATTTGCAATTCATTTTTATTAATGAGATGATTATTTGAACGAATATTAACTTGTATTTTCCTGAGATATGAGTTTCTACTGTGGGAAGGTAGAAACAATTCTCTTACTAAAAGTATTGTGGGCAGGCTTGCTTTCTGAAGGCTAATCAGTAACTGGCTTTGTGGAAACAGAACCTTCCTCCCATGGTTACAGACTCAGGAGATGGCATTGGTGAAATCACTTGGGCTCACTGGGATTCTTTGACTCCCGATCTTGAAAATTATGATAATAAATAGCATCTTAGATACTCCTATATAATTAGTGATGATCACTGTGTAATATATTCACAGGAATGTATTATTTTACCATAAGATAATATGCCATGTATAAGGTAGTCCTTATCCCGAAAGACTATTTTTATTTTTATTTTTTTTTGTTTGTTTTTTATTTGTTGGTTTGGGCCCAATCTTGGCCCACCACAACCTCCACCTCCAGGGTTCAAGCTATTCTCCCTGTCTCAGTCACCGAGTAGCTGGGATTACAGGCACATGCCACCATGCCTGGCTAATTTTTGTATTTTTAGTAGAGATGGGGTTTCACCATGTTGGCCAGGCTGGTCTCCAACACCTGACCTCAGGTGATCCACCTGCCTTGGCCTCCCAGAGTGCTAGGATTATAGGCGTGAGCCACCATGCCCAGCCTTTTTATGTTTGTTTTACAATACAACAAAAAAGTTTTTAGTTTTACAATAAGAGTCTGATTATTGGAAATATACTGGAATAGCTTTTTAAAACATTTATATTTCTAGTATTTAAAGAGAAAACTGAAATTATAAGTCTGAGTTAATTTCTATACCTGAAATGTTCATTTGTCTGCTGAATTCAGGGAGCATTTGAGATGTCACATTTTGGAACTTTGATTTAAGTAAGTCATTATTCTTTTTTTTTTTTTTTTTTTTTTTGCGAGACGGAGTCTCGCTCTGTCACCCAGGCTGGAGTGCAGTGGTGCGATCTCAACTCACTGCAAGCTCCGCCTCCTGGGTTCACGCCATTCTCCTGCCTCAGCCTCCCGAGTAGCTGGGACTACAGGCGCCGCCACCTCGCCCGGCTAGTGTTTTCTTTGCATTTTTTAGTAGAGACGGGGTTTCACCGTGTTAGCCAGGATGGTCTTGATCTCCTGACTTCGTGATCCCCCCGTCTCGGCCTCCCAAAGTGCTGGGATTACAGGCTTGAGCCACCGCGTCCAGCCCCAAATAAGTCATTATTCTCAAGGCTGATTTCCATGACCCTGGAATGAGACACATCCACTGTGCCGCTGGTTCTGAAGAGTCTCTAGTCGGCCAACACTGTGAACGTGTGAAGGACTAGTTGTCACTTTCATGTTATTTGCCAACCTGACAGCTGAGACATTGCTTTTCAGCATTTTAGTTAAGATTTGCTTTTTAACTGTGCGATAATCCTGTTTTATTCTGGCATTATAAAATAAAAATCACAGCTTCTGCTTTTCTTATATGCTTTGTGTGTTATCAATATTCTCAACTATTCATATTTTAAATAAATCATTATTGTGAATTAGTCAATATGTCAAGTTGCTTAATATGTCACATATCAATGCTATTTAATATATAGTATCTGTATTTAAGATATTGATATGTTACTGGTAGAGGGTGTCCAAGTTCTTGCTGCTTTGAACAAAGAATTGGACAAAACGCACAGAGGAGGCAAGAAAAGCAGAGATTTACTGAAAACAAAAGCACACCACGCAGGGTGGGAGCAGCCCGAGCAAGCAGCTCAAAAACCGGGTTACAGAACACTCTCTCAAGGCTTCCATTGGTTACTTGGTGTATGCCCTACGTAAACGAAGAGGCTAAAGTGAAGTTACAAAGTTATTTACTTGGTGTGCACCCTATGCAAATGAAGAGGGTATTTCCTGCCATCGCTGAGCTAGCGTTACAAAGTTATTTACTTGGTGGTAGAAAGTTGGCGTTTTCCCCCTTGATTTACTTCTACGAAGCCTTTAGGTTCCCTGCCTCCAGACCCTATTTCTCCTGCCTCAAATATATCAAAGACATATTCAATACAGCATTAAGTTGCTTAATATTTAAGAGGTTAAGATGCACAGGTAATGACCTCTAAATGAATACCAGTAAAACTAGGAAAAGCTGTAAACTCTGACTCCTCTCTGACCTAGGTAGAAGTAACATCCAGAACTTCTGCAGGCTGTCCTGTGTAACTGTTCCCAGGAGGAACCCTTGTCCCCGGGGTTTGAGAGAAGCGATTGAGGAAAAGGATGTTTGACCTCTTCTTTCATTTGCCCAAGTGACTTGACTTGTTTGAATCCTCTCAGGGTGCCATCATGTGATCTGTTCACTCCAACTTCTGTCTTTCACGTTGCAAAACAACACCTAACTGAATCAACACTGAGTTCAAAATAAATTTTGGTATTTAGTTGTACCTAAAAATGATAACTTTTAAATTGTAATCAGAAGTAGATGCTATCAATTTGTTAGTGAGGAGGGGACGAGTTTTCAATGCCACTTAGTTAACAATGTCTAATTGTTCAAATATACATCTTAGGTTGTAAAAGAGACTCCATGGTAAGTTATAGTGACCATTCAAACATGTAAAAGGGCTTCAAATCAAGAACTTATAAGGCATTTGTTGCAATCTTTTAAGACACAAAGCAGATTAGCAGTTGTCTGGACCTAGGAACAGGAAAGGGGAGTGGCTACAAATAGGGGGAAGACACCTTTTTCCGGTAAAGAAAATGCTCTAAAATCGGGTTATGGTAATAATTGTACAACCATGTAAATTTACTGAAAGTCTGAAAGTCATCGAGTTGGATACTTAAAACAGGTGAATTTTACAATCATGTAAATTATATTTTCACAAAGCCATTAAAAATAGTCTCTTTTGAGCAACTACATGTGCCCAGCCCTGTGCTAATTACTACAGTGAACAGCAAAACGGGATTTAGAATCTGGGTGAACAATAGAACCTGTAGGCAATAGAACCTGGGTGAAAAAGGATTTCAAAGACAGACCTGGGCAGAGGTGACTCCACAGAGGGGAAACAACCCCTTCCACGGTGGGTGAGATTTCAGCAAGTGGAGATGGTCTCGCTGACTTTAAGAATGAAGCCGCGGACCCTCACGATGAGTGTTATGGTTCTTAAAGATGATGTGTCTGGAGTTTGTTCCTTCAGATGTTCAGATGCGTTAGCAAGGTCTTCCTTTTAGTAGGTTCGCGGTGTCGCTGACTTCAAGTGTGGAGCCCCACACCTTCACCGTGTGACAGCTCTTAAAGGTGGCGTCAACCCAAATAGTGAGCAGCAACAAGATTTACTAAGAACCAAAGAACGAGTATTCCACATCGCGGAAAAGAACCCAACTAACGCACTGCTGGTTAGCGCATGCAGCCGGCTTTTATTCCCTTATCGGACCCCACCCACATCCTCCTGATTGGTCCATTTCACAGAGAGGTGATTGGTCTATTTTACAGAGCGCTCATTGGTACATTTTACAGAGAGCTGATTGGACCATTTTAACAGGGTGCTGATTGGTGCATTTACACTCCCTGAGCTAGACATAAAAGTTCTCCAATCCCAGCGACATTCAGGACTCCCCTCTGGCTTCACCTGGTGGATCCTGCACTGGGGCTGCAGGCGGAGCTGCCTGCCAGTCCCAAGCCATGCCCACACTCCTCAGTCCTTGGGTGGTGGATGGGGCCGGGCACTGCCGGGGTGGCTCGGGCTGCGCGGGAGCCCACTGTGGGGGAGTGGGGGGTTGGACATGGCAGGCTGCAGGTCGCCAGCCCTGGCCCACGGGGAGGTGGCTGAAGCTCAGTGAGAATTGGAGTGCAGTACGTGTGGGCCAGCAGTGCTGGGAGACCCAGTCCAACCTCCGCAGCTGCTGGCCCGGGTGCTAAGCCTCTCATTGCCCTGGGCTGGCGGCGGGCCTGGCTGGATGCTCTGAGTGCGGGGTCGGCCGATCCTGTGCACGTGCCCCCCGGAACTCTCGCTGGCCCCCGCTGCCACTGGCACCTTTCCCTCCACACCTCCCCACCAGCAGAGGGAACCAGCTCTGGCCTTGGCTAGCCCAGAGAGGGGCTCCCACAGTGCAGTGGTGGGCTGAAGGGCTCCTCAGGCGCCACCAGAGTGGATGCCAAGGCAGAGGAGGTGCCGAGAGTGAGGGCTGCTAGCATGTTGTCACCTTTCATTTAGATGCAATGTTTTGAAATTGTGACTTTATGGGTTTCAACTGGCAAACCCAGACATCAAGATGAAATTCCTTCCTGGGATCTATGCCTTAGATTTAGGTGTCAGCCAGTTAAACAGAGGAACATAGACTCTAACTTCACAGTCCAAAGCAAGGCTGACCATCACATAGCAAAAGGGGCTTTAAGCACTTTTTTTTCCTGTAAACATATACATCTGTGTTAAAATAACAAAGGACAATCAGTCATTAGTTACTAATTACACTAGGTGACATACTAGCTACTCTTGGCTCTTGTAACTCTCTAGCCTTGCTCCATTGTCCTGTTTATGGAAGAAAAGAGTTATGCCATGTGGCTATTTTCACAAACCATTCTTTATTCTTTGTGTGCATTGGGCAAGAATCACCAGACTTTCCGATGGTGGAACTCTTCCAGTTTTGTTTGAGGACTTCTGGGCAGACAGAGTTGGCTTATTTAGCTTCCTTTTCTCTTAGGTCAGTTCCCCAGGAAACAGGTTTTGGGATGGAGATTTACATGAAGGAAGTTTCAGGGGTGCTCTGATTTACAAGTGAGTGAAATAAGCTGGATTGGGAAGAGAGAGAATGATTAACTGATGCAATTCATAATTGCAACTGAGTTCTTAGCCAACCCCATGGGGAGCTCTAGAGCTGGAATGACCCTAGAGAATTAGGAGAAATCTAGGCAAAGGGTTGGACCCCTCTCCATGCCCTCACATCAACCAGTCACAGACACAGGCAGCCCCAGGGAGGAAATGTGACCTTAAGTAATATGTTTTGCCAAAAGAAATTCAAGGAGGGGGACGGGTGCAGTGGCTCATGCCTGTAATCCCAGCACTTTGGGAGATGGAGGCAGGCGGATATCACCTGAGGTCGGGAGTTAGAGACCAGCCTGACCAACATGGAGAAACCCAGTTCTACTAAAAATACAAAATTAGCCGGACGTGGTGGCACATGCCTGTAATCCCAGCTACTTGGGAGGCTGAGGCAGGAGAATTGCTTGAACCAGGAAGGCAGAGGATGCAGTGAGCCAAGATTGCGCCATTGCACTCCAGCCTGGTCAACAAGAGCAAAACTCTGTCTCAAAAAAAAAGGAAGAAAGAAATTCAAGGGGAAGGCCTCAGTTATGAACCGTCAGAAGCGAACTCACTGTGCAGCTGGTGGAGTAAGTGCCTGGATCCTGAGAGCAGAACTCCCTATAGAATGGCCTTTTCAAAAACTGTAACAGTGAGAAACTTATGACATTGAAGGGATCTGACCTAACCAACTCGATCTTGCTTCCAGCCTTGTTTATTTCTGGGTGCAGCAAACTACCTTTGGGAGGTACTTAGTTTATAGTTTAACTTCGAAACAAAGATGATAACTTCCCTTTCTCAAAACAAACCTCCCTCTTGCCAGGGAACCAGACTGCCTTTGTAGGACTAACAAATTAGCCACTAGGTTTGTAACTTCCTCAATTACTCCTGCAGACAACATCACCATTTCAGAATGTAAGATTGGCCTTTTGAGATGTCTTTTCAAGTTTTTGCATTTCCGACAAATGATGGCTCAACCTAGACCCACCAAGTCCTGTAGCTCCACCTAGGAACCACCTCAGTGTAAGAAGACAGCTTTGGCTCCCTATGACTTCATCTCTGACCCAACCAATCAGCACTTCCCATTCCCCAGCCCCTACCCACCAAACTATCCTTAAAAAACCCTAGTCTCAAGGCCAGGTGCGGTGGCTCATGCCTGTAATCCCAGCACTTTGGGAGGCTGAGGCAGGTGGATCACTTGAGGTCAGGAGTTCGAGACCAACCTGGCCAACATGCTGAAACCTCGTCTCTCCTAAAAATACAAAAAAATTAGCTTGGCGTGGGGGTGGGCTCCTGTAATCCCAGCTACTCAGGTGGCTGAGGCAGGAGAATTACTTGAACCCGAGAGGTGGAGGCTGTAGTGAGCCGAGATTGTGCCACTGCACTCCAGCCTGGGCAACAGAGCAAGACTCTGTCTCAAAAAACAAAAACAAAATAAACCCTAGTCTACCAATTTTGGGGGAGACTGATGTGAGTAATAAAACGCCAGTCTCCTGTTCAGCTGGGTCTGTATGAATTAAACTTTTCTCTATTGCAATTCCCCTGTCTTGATAAATTAGCTCTGTGTGGGCAGCAGGTAAAATACTTGGTGGTCACACCTGTTTCACTACAACATCCTCTGCGCCTTTTGAGGTACTTAAGAATTAAAAGGGCAGGTGCAATGGCTCATTGTAATTCTAGCATTTTGGGAGGCCAAGGTGAGAGGATTGCTTGAGGCCAGAAGTTTGAGACCAGTCTGGGCAACACAGCAAGACTGTCTCTACAAAAATTTAAAAATTAGTTTGACGAGGTGGTGTGAGCCTGTAGTTGCAGCAACTTGGGAAGCTAAGCTGGGAGAATGGTCCAAGGCCAGGAGTTTGAGGCTACAGTGAGCTACGATCGTGCCACTGCACTCCAGCCTGGGTAACAGAATGAGACCCTATAACCATCCAATGGGTTTGTCTTGCCTGCTGCCCAGATAGAGCTGACTGGAAATTTTAAAGGACAATTTGATGGGTGCGGGGGGAGGGGTGCAGGGAATGGGGAATGCTGATTGGTTGGATCAGAGACAAAATCACGTGGAATTGACGCTGTCTGTTCACACTGAGTAGGCTCTCGAGTGGCAGCCACAAGACCAGGTGAGCCCGTTTATGGATCTGAGTGGCGCCAGCTGATCCATCAAGCGCAGGGTCTGAAAAATACCTCAACATCAATCTTAAGTTTTATAATGCTATGTTATTCATAGGAGCAATTGAGGAGGCTAGTGATCTTGTGGCCTCTGGCTGCATGACTCCAGAGTCATAATTTCTAACCTTGTGGCTAACTTGTTAGTTTTACAAAGGCAGTCCAGTTCCCAGGCAAGAAGGGGGTTTATTTTAGGAAAGGGCTACCATCCTGTTTAAAGTTAGTTCGGCCTATGCTTAGGAATGAACAAGGGCAGGCTGGAGGTCAGAAGCAAGATGGAGTCGGTTAGGTCAGATCTCTTTCACTGTCGTAACTTTCTCTCTGCTATAATTTTTACAAAGGTGGTTTCAAGACCCTGCCTCTAAAATTAAAACAAGAATTAAAATATACAGAGCTCAGTTGGCTTGGGCACTAATGCAAGCTTCCAAACTTTTATTTTTTAATAAGGTCTCTTTCAAAACTTCTGAGAAACAAATGACTTCATAAAAAGCCAATAATTTTGTTTGTTTTTTAACAGATAAGGATGTTTTCACAGTGTTAATGTCCTGCAGTCAAAGACAACGAACTCACCTGCAGTTAAAGAAGTTGGGGTTTGCTTCATTGCAGTGAGGAAGGAAACACGTCGTGGGGTATCAGTAAGAAGGGGCTTGAAAAATCCTGTTATATAGGATTTGGGCTTGGGATGGGTAAATAGGAAGAGGAGACTAGAACAGGGATAAAGTTGTAAAAGAAATAGCAATCACTAGCTGGATGTGGTGGCTCACGCCTGTAATCCCAGCACTTTGGGAGGCTGAGGTGGGAGGATCACCTGAGGTCAGGAGTTGGAGACCAGCCTGGCCAACATGGTGAAACCCCGTCTCTACTAAAAATAAAAAATCAGCCGGGCGTGGTAGCACACACCTGTAATCCCAGCTACTCGGGAGGCTGAGGCAGGAGAATCGCTTGAACCTGGGAGGCGGACGTTGCAGTGAGCAGAGATCACGCTATTGCACTCCAGCCTGGGCTATAAGGGCAAAACTCCATCTCAACAAAGAAAAAAAAGAAAGAAATAGCAATCACTGAGCTGAGAGAGGAGCGTTTATGGTATTTTGAGGGTGGCACAGTGACGTTATTTTTGTCTGGACTCAGACAAAATTATGACATGGTGGTGCTTCGTGCTGCTTTCTAGTACAGAACAGTCTTGTGGAAGGTGGTATGTGGTGGGTGTGTCTGTGTCCCACGGGAGAGGAGCACACCTGCCCCGTGGGTGCCCGGCCGCTCCCGCACCCGCCCTGTGGGTGCCTGGCTGCTCCTGCACATCAAGGCCTGCTCCCTTGTTTTCCTTTCTACCTCCCTTTGCATGGGGATGTTCTTGGCTCCTTTCAGAGATCTCTTTTTTTTAATCTGAGTGAGTACTTGGTCGAGAGGGACAGAAGCTCATTGTTTAGGTAAAAAGGAGGCAGGTGTGTGGGACAAGCAAACTCGGAAGGGGAGCTGGAACGGGGCTCTGACACCACCACGCAGTGTGTGCTTCTCTCTGCATGATGGCGGCATTGGTTTGCATGGCTGGAAATGGGGGCGCCCAGGATCTTCGAGGCTGCCATTTCCCTTCAACAAGGCGCTAGCCCTCTTTCCTAGTGTGGCTTCCAAAACCTCAGGACAGTCCTTTGCGTGGTCTAGCTGGGGATAGATGTCCATGTTTGTGGCCATGGGAGTAGGGTGCTGGGGTTGGCAGCACCCACTAGAACCACACGGAGAGAATGGCAGGAGGAATGGCCCCCACAAAACAAACCAATGCTATTTCCCCAAGAGGGGAGCCAGGCAGCAAAGCAGGGTGTGTCCACCCTATGAGCCATGCGGAACTGGTGTGCTGGACAAGCTGGACTTGTCAAGTCCAATCAGAAACCTCCGTTGTTCTTTCTTCCCTCTCAAAGCTCTCTTTTTTCCATCCTGCCATTTGAACGAAACCTCTGGCTTAGTAGACACACTTAGATAGCACAAAGCACGTCCCAGCATCATGGTGCAAAACTCCAGTCCTGTAGCAATAACGAAAGCACAAACTCGTTCCCGGTTGGAGTTCTCTTCTTCTGTGTCTGAGACCTGCTGCAGCCTGCTGGACGCCCGCATCGGGGAGCGGGGTAGTGTTGACTTCCTTTGGCTGCACACTCCCCCTGCTCTTTCACCTGCTACCTGGGGCTCTGAGCATCTCCAGGATCTGAGGGGTTCAGCACACGGAAGGAGAAGATAAAAGACAGAGAAGCCTTCCTTGGTGGGCACAGGTACCATCCAGCCCGGGGCCTTTGGCAGCATAACACTGAGGTGCTGCCTCTTTCTTTCATGAACGCTTCTGTCATTTCTTCAGAAATCCAGCTTCTTCCCTTGCACTCCAACTCACAGGCTCTGGTTAGCCACTCCCAGCACAGGTTCATCCATGCTGCTAGGATGGAATAAAATGAATCCAAAACTTTCCATTGGCCTGTCCCAATCCGGGTTCCAAATTCTCTCCTGCTATGTCTTCATACATCTAAGGCATTAATTGGTGTTCCTCACTAGTGTTGTAAGACAACGTCTTGTGAAAGGGGTTCCTGCCAAAGAGATGTGGGAAAGACGGTATACTACCTTCTTCTCTCAGAAATACTCAATGCATACCAGCATATGAAAAAACTAAGATGCCTGCTATAAAGAAAGCTGTTTAACCTTCATTATTGAGGCAGTTGCCAAACCAATTTGGTTATAGAACCCTTCTAGTGGTAGGGTGCCAAAGGCATGTTCTTTTTTTCTTTTTTTTTTTTTTTCCTCCCAAAGGCATGTTCTGCATAGCACCCTTTTGGAAACACTCTACTCTAGGTAAACTTAATTATTCTAGTTCTTGCACCTCCTAAGAAATTCTCCTCTTCACACCTTGCCCACCTTAGATGTCACAGTTTGTTTTTTATTGCCTTCTCCTTCACTTTTGCACCCTTTTTTTTAATTTATTTATTTTTTTTTTGAGATAGCATCTTGCTCCGTTGCCCAGGCTGGAGTGCAATGGCACGATCTTGGCTCACTGCAACCTTGACCTCCTGGACTCAAGTGATCCTCCCACCTCAGCCTCCCCAGTAGCCAGGACTACAGGTGTACACCACCACACCTGGCTAATTTTTTTTGATTTTTAGTAGAGATGAGTTCTCACTGTATTGCCCAGGCTGGTCTTGAACTCCTGGCCTCAAGTGATCTTCCCACCTCAGCCTCCCAAAGTGCTGGGATCACAGGTGTGAGCCACTCAACCCACCCTGCACTCATTTCTTTAAAGCTTCAGCTAAATTCCATTCCTGCTAGTCAATGGCTTTAGCCAGAATTTCAGCAGCATTTTCTTCCCCTCCTTTTCAGGCCCTAGATGTGGATGCCCCAGATTTTGGATGGGCCAACGCATGAGGTGGGGAAGCTCAAATACCAGACCAAGGAAGTGAGTTAGTGGAAACGAGGAGCCATAAAGATGCTTTTATAGTAGAAGCGATATGGATTGAAGAGCTGGATTTTAGGAAGAGTGAGATACTGGGATTGACTGGGAACAGACTGAGGTTCTTCAGATGCCCCTATTTACACAGGGCAAGTTCAGATTGAGGCAGGAAAATAGGGTCTGGAGGTAGGGAATATAAGCCCAATTCAGACTTCCGTTGTGACGGAAATATCCTCTCCACAGAACCTATGCTGTAAATGACTTTGTAACTACGTCAAACTCTCCATTTACATAGGGCTCTCCATTTACAAACTCTCCATTTACAAACTCTCCATTCCCCCAGTAACCAATGGAATCCTCTAGGGGGTATTTAAACTCCCAAAAATCATGTAATGGGGCTTTTGAGCCCCTATGCTCGGGCCTGCTCCCACACTGTGGAGGGTACTTTCTTTCTTTCTTTTCTTTCTTTTTTTTTTGAGCTGGAGCTTCACTCTTGTTCCCAGGCTGGAGTGCAGTGGCGTGATCTCGGTTCACTGCAACCTCCGCCTCCCGGGTTCAAGCAATTCTCCTGCCTCAGTCTCCTTAGTAGCTGGGATTACAGGTGCCCACCACCATTCCCAGCTAATTTTTTGTATTTTTAATAGAGACGGGGTTTCACTATGTTGACCAGGCTGGTCTCGAACTCCTGACCTCAGGCGATCCACCCACCTCAGCCTCCCAAAGTGCTGGGACTACAGGCATGAGGCACCGCGGCCGGCTCTGTACTTTCATTTTCAATAAAACCCTTCATTGCTTTGTGTGTTTTGTCCAATTCTTTGTTCAAGATGCCAAGTACCTGGACACTCTCCACCGTTAACATATTGACTAGTGTGGCCTTCAAGACCGTTCGCAACTGGGTCGAGCTTATCTCCTTGCTTGATTTTGTTTGGTTTTGTTTTACCACATCTCCTATGCTTGGTGCCATCACCTCTGACTGTGACCACTCTGTCCCCTCGCCTGTCACAGTCGTGTCTCTGTGCTCCTCCCTCTGCAAGCAACAGCCTCTCCTCTCCTCTCCAGCTGGACGGAGCCCACTCTGTGAGAATCCGTCCTTCATAGCGTTGCCCTTTCTGCCTTGGAGGATTAATCGCTTCATTACTTAGGTGTCCATCATACTTTATCCATGCCCTTAGTCTAACAGCAGACGGTGTGGCAGACACCGTTATAGTATCTGACTCTGTCCTGAGCCCTTGCAATAGGATAGCACTTTGAACACAGAGAGCCCTGTCCTACTCGTCTTGGTATCCCCACTATCTAGAAAGGTGACTGGAACATTGTAATTTGTCAAAGAAGAAGCTGTTGGAAAAGGAAATGTTAGATTGAAGTTGTGGCAGGAGGCATAGAAAGGGAATAGGCACATGAGATTGTGTGGAAATACACTTTTACCATCAGCTAATTTCATCTCCAGTAGCTCTTTTTCTGGGAATGAAAACAAACAAGAGAACCAGGATGCTCCGGCATTCCCTCTGGTCTCCTCCAGCTCTGTGATCCCTATTCCAGAACATGCCAGCGCTCCAGGAAGAATGATGCGGGGTTCTAGGTCCCCACTTAAAACCTTAGTTTATATTCTAAGTTTTTTTGGTGTGATCTTGTTCTCTTTTTTCCTGCTTCATGTGTGACCATTGCCTTATACTTACATAGTGCCTGACACACAGTAGGAATTCACAAAACGTTTGCTGATGGAATAATTAAAGGATTATTGAACGGATACACTCTGAACAACACTGTAGCTCTCTATGACAACAGGGAGAAATCCTCTCAGTTCTCCAAATGTGCCTCGCCCTTTCAAATTTCTATCCATTTGTGGGGTTCTGCTTTCACTGCTCTGTTCTCTCCTTTCCTTGGCTACATCTTGCAGTTTCAGGGTTAGATTCGGTGTCCACTTCTCCTAGAAGCCTTCCTAAACATGCCTTGGGATGATTGTTTGCCAGGCCTTCACCCTGTGCGAAGGGCCTTGGATAGAAAGGAGGTAACCTTGTGAACAGAGTGAGTGCTTGTAAGTGTGCAACCTGGAGATCCACCGTGCCAGTGCAAGGATCTGCACAAATCCCAGGTGGGAGGCAGGGCTTTGCCTCGGCCGCCATGTGACTTTGAAGGGAGTTCTCAATTGGGGCCTCTTTTCCAGTCTACTACTTTGCTGAAAATCGCCCTTCTTCAGAGCAAGAGGGTTTAAAGAGCTGTTCTTCAGGTTGTTTTGGTATCAAGCAGTTTCCACTGGGATGAGCACTGGGTCCAGCGAGCTCATCCTTCCTCAGAGAAACCCTTTTACGTACCTAATGGTGAGAAACAGAAGGTCCCTCTAGACTCCCCCGATCACAGTTCAGCCCCACTCCTGGCAGCTTAGTGATTCTGCAGCTTCCTGCCATGTCATCCATCTCTGCTGGCTCACCTGTCATGGTCTGGCCTTAGAGTATGTGGTCCTAATATCAGATCCCAGCTTAGAAGAGAGGGGAGGAAATGGCTGCCCCTTGCCTCGCCCTCCCTCCTTAGGGAGCCCCTGGTGATTTCTGAGCATAACGGTAAAGTGTATAAAGTGGGAGGGTGTATTTAAGGGATGGCTCAGGACTGTGGTTAGAAAATTGACCTTCTTGTTAACCTTGGCACAGTGGATTTTGAGTATTGGACTTTCAAATAACTTGCAGGAGATGTCATAAGGCACGCTCCAAACTTTAAGGAGAGTCTCCCCAGTTCCATGCTCTCTCCTTCATCTTCCTCTTCTTCCTCTTATCTCTCTTTTTATCTACCTTCAATCTCCTTTTCCTCTTCTGCTCTCCCTGGATTATGCCCCAGTCTAGAGACATGCTTAGCAGGAAAACACAGACTCTGGGGAAATGGGTATGTCTGAAGTCTGTGTGCATAGCTGTTATTCTTGTGTTTTATGAGCCTCTTACCAAAGCACTCTATGATATGACGTTGGCATGTCATCCAGAAATTCAAAGGCTGGCTTTGAGAAGGTATCTTGCTGTCTCGTGAATGATAGCATTTGAAATGGCGGAGTGCTCTGTTATGACATAATGTCTATGCATGACATTAACATGTCACAGCATAGAGGTGCTGTAAATCAGTAGCTGCCCTTTTAGTCTAACAAGGGGACAGTCAGACTGTTCATCGGAGCTCCCAACTACAGCAGACACTGCCAGTTACCTGCCCAGCAGACACCCACACCTTGCACTCTTTCTTGGTTTAGGGATGCAGATTTTGTTCAGGGGGCAACATATTCAGGGAAAGGGGATCCCTTCTAGCCCTAGAAAAATAGCATTATTTCTCTTTCTCTTCCTCTTTCTTTTCTTTTCTTGCTTTTTTTTTTTTTTCAGACAGGGTCTCACTCTGTTGCCCAGGCTGGAATAGTGCAGTGACATGATCTTAGCTCACTGCAGCCTCGACCTCTTGGACTCAAGTGATCTTCCCACCTCAGCCTCTGGAATAGCTAAGAAGACAGGCATAAGCCACCATGCCCAGCTAATTTTTTAATATTTGGGCTGGTCTTGAACTCCTGGGCTCAACCCATCTGTCAGCCTCTGCCTCCCAAAGTGCTGGGATTAAGGTGTGAGCCACCCTGCTCGGTCTATGTCTCTTTCTGATGATTAGTTAAGCTGTGGACTTTTGAGCTGGTTATAGCCAATGGGACTCAGTTGGAGAGGCTTCTGGAAAGTAGTTCATTCTTTAATGAGAGAGGGTGACCTGAGCCTTCTTCTTACCTTGGATGTAGCTATTTATTTATTTATTTTTGAGACAGACTCTTGCTCTGTCACCCAGGCGTGCAGTGGTGAGATCTCGGCTCACTGCAACCTCCACTTCTCGAGTTCAAGCAATTCTCTTGCCTCAGCCTCCTGAGTAGGTGGGATTACAGGCATGTGCCACCACGCCCAGCTAATTGTTGTATTTTTAGTAGAGATGGGGGTTTCACCATGTTGTCTAGGCTGGTCTCGAACTCCTGACCTCGTGATCTGCCCACCTCAGCCTCCCAAAGTGCTGGGATTACAGGCGTGAGCCACCGCACCCGACCAGATGTAGCTATTTAAAGAAAGATGTATGCTGCTGAGGGTGACACCTCGGAAACACCAGGAAACAAGCCATACACCCTGACTGTGTGAACAAAAGAGAATGAGCTTGAGTCTCTCTGACATTGGTAATTTACCGCAGCAATCCCAGAGGAAGTGAATTGTGGGAAGTGAATTGTGAGCTACTTAAGCATCTTGAATGCTCAAGCTAAGGCCAGTGAGGGATTTCCCTGTTCCCTGCAGCTATAGGTACCTTACCTGCCTCTGTGGTCTGGTCCTCCGCCCTCCCACTACACTGTATCTGCTACGGTACTTGGGGAATGGGGTCATGGTCTATCAAGAATCACTGTGATGTAACACTGCCTTTTGATCAGTTTAAAATTGTTCTTATTGTTATTTTATTTTACTTTATTTTTTGAGACAGTTTCACTTCTGTCCCCCAGGCTGGAGGGCAGTGCGTGATCTCGGCTCACTGCAACCTCCGCCTCCCGGGTTCAAGCTTCTCCTGCCTCAGCCTCCGAGTAGCTGGGATTACAGGTGTCTGCCACCACATCAGGCCTAAAATTGTTCTTACTGTTATTTTATTTTATTTTTATTTTTTGAGGCGGAGTCTCGCTCTGTTGCCCAGGCTGGAGTGCAGTGGCCGGATCTCAACTCGCTGCAAGCTCTGCCTCCCGGGTTCCCGCCATTCTCCTGCCTCAGCCTCCCGAGTAGCTGGGACCACAGGCGCCCGCCACCACGCCTGGCTAGTTTTTTGTATTTTTTGGTAGAGATGGGGTTTCACCGTGTTAGCCAGGATAGTCTCGATCTCCTGACCTCGTGATCCACTGGTCTCAGCCTCCCAGAGTGCTGGGATTACAGGCTTGAGCCACCGCGCCCGGCCTCTTATTGTTATTTTAATAGTTTTCCCTCAGTAGAATCCAGAGCCCTCAATCAAATAGCAAGAAAATTTGCTCAAGGCTTTACAGAGGCTTTCATTTATTGTGTTTATCATTGAAAACAAATAATACACATTTGTTGCAAACAAATTTTTGTTCACATTATACAAAAAGGAATAAACTTGGAAGCAAATGTAGCTATAATTTCCTTCTAGATCTCTAGATCTTTTTCTCTAGTTATTCAATGTAACCTGGGGTCACATATAATAAAAACTAACATCTACTGAGAATTTGCCAAGTGCTATGCTCTGTTCCAGTGACCTCACATGTATTAGTTAATATAACTCTTACAAGGCACCGTTCAGATAAGTACAGCTGAGGAAACTAAAGAACAGAGAGAAGTCTTGGTGTTGTTTAGTGGCAAAAACAGACCATGAGCCTACACAGTTCAGGCCCACAGTCCACCAGTCTGCAATGCCTCCCTGTAGGGCTTAGTAAATGTTTGTTGAATCAACAAATGTTTCTCCTTGTTCAGAAGTTTGACATTTTCATAATAAAAATCGACAGTATTTTTCTTTGTAAAATACTGGTGTCATGCTAAGTGAGGAGATTTAACGTCTTAAACAGATTAATTACTTAGATTGTTTTAACTTTCAGGTTTCCAAAACACTTTTCTTTATAGCAACATGGTCGTAATTTCCTAATACTTTCTCCGTGATGTAGCCAAGCGTTATTATACACATCAGGAAGACAATTAATGAAATTGTTAATCAATATAAGCAGAATAATTTTATCACATAAAGCACTACTCTGACATTTCTTCTTTTTTTTTTTTTTGAGATGGAGTTTCACTCTTGTTGCCCAGGTTGGAGTGCAATGGCATGATCTCGGCTCACCGCAACCTCCACCTCCCAGGTTCAAGTAATTCTCCAGCCTCAGCCTCTCAAGTAGCTGGGATTACTGGCATGTGCCACCACGCCCTGCTAATTTTGTATTTTTAGTACAGACGGGGTTTCTCCATGTTGGTCAGGCTGGTCATGAGCTCCCAACCTCAGGTGATCTGCCCGCCTCGGCCTCCCAAAGTGCTGGGATTACAGGCATGAGCCACCACGCCGGGCCTTACCCTGACATTTCTAATAGTCTATATAAAATCAGTAGAAAGAAAGATTAACTATTTACTGTATTTACTTTCATTGCCTGATCCTGCTTGAGCCAGACCACATCACCTGAGGCTCATGTTCTGAGAATGACAGAACTGCTGGTAATTAACAGAGAAGCCTGGCTGTGTCTATGAAAGGCTGTTGATGGATGAACAATGGGTACAAAAGAGTGGACAACTTGCTAAGAATGGCTTATTGTGTTTGCAATTATAGGTCATTTTCAAAGGAAGGCCCTCCAAAGGAAAGGATCCACTATTCCTTCAGTGTGCCTTCTTCATGGGGCTGGCTGGTCAGAATGCTACGTCTATTACCGTAACCAAGGATGATACTTCTTCCCCACCACCACCATTTCCTTTTTATGATTCTTGTCATTCTCCCTATAGATTTAAAACAATTACGATTACCATTTCAATTTGTAGCCAGCTTTTTAGAGTGAATTTACCCACTAAAGACTCTCACAGAGGTACAAGCAAGACACTATGATCTTGAAGTAACCCAAAATTAATTAATACCCCAATCATGGGTCTTTCCTAGGACTGCCATAACAAAGTGCCATAAGCTGGGTGGCTTAAAACAACAAACATTTTTTTCTCACAATTCTGGAAATGGGAAGTACTACCTGAGGTGTTTGCGGGGACCTGTAGGCGAGGAGTCATCCCTGCCTCTTCTTAGGGTCTGGTTGTGGCCGTCAGCCTGTAGCACCCTTCGGCTTGCAGCCACTTCACTCCAGCCTCTGCCTCTGTCATGGTGTTCCCCCTGTGTGTCTGTGCCCACATCTCCCTCTTCTTAAGAGTACACCCGTCGTACTGGACAAGGGCCCATCCTAATGACCTCAGCTTAACTTGATTACATCTGTAAAGATCCTATTTCCAAATAAGATCAAATTCACATGAACTGGGGGTGGGACTTCAACACATCTTCTGGGGGCCCACAACTCAATGTACCCACAGCTGGGACACATGCAAACACACCTTAGACACAGAATGCTTTCAAGGCCGGGATCTGGAAGGGCATGCAGCTGTTCTCTAGTTTTATTTTTTATATTATTATTATTGTTGTTTGAGACGAAGTTTCGCTCTTGTTGCCCAGGCTGGAGTGCAATGGTGCGATCCTAGCTTACCACAATGTCTGCCTCCTGGGTTCAAACGATTCTCCTGCCTCAGCCTCCTAAGTAGCTGGGATAACAGGCACCCGGCACCACACCCAGCTAATTTGTATTTTTAGTAGAGACAGGGTTTCTCCACGTTGGTCAGGCTGGTCTTGAACTCCTGACTTCAAGTGATCCGCCTGCCTCGGCCTCCCAAAGTGCTGGGATTACAGGCGTGAGCCACTGCACCCAGTCTCTCTAGCCTTACTAACAGCATCTGTCTGTATACTTAAAAAAAAAAAAAAAAAAGTATGTCCACAGAAGTGGTTATTAAGGAAAACATGGAAAGATCTAGAATCAGAAAGCCCAAGAAGGCGGCATGAATGCACCACTGTTCAGGACGGTGCTTGGCTCTAATGGTTAATGCCCCCAGTATGTGAACCATATGATTCCTTCCCTTTGCTTTGATTCCACGCTCACCTAACAATCATTGGAATTAATTTGGCCCTAAAGGGATTCCTCTTATGGAGAAAGAGCAGAGGATGCAACACGGCATCAGTGCTTTATGAGTCAGGTTAATGGGGCTCCACACTGAGAGACACTGGTCAGCTGTGAAGGTGCTGGGCCAATCAGATTTCTGAGTCTGAAATATCAGGAATCCTGAGTTCTGGCAGCAAACAAGTGCTACCCCCAAGGATCTAGGTGAGCTGACTCAAGCTTTGCTTCACAGTGGCCCTCCCTAGCTGTTATTTCAAGTTACATATGTTCAGATTCAATGGAGTGACTAGCAGCTTACTCACTGAAAGCACATACTCTAGAAATGACTTCTATTTGCATTGAAAGTGACCTGATATAATAAGGATTTAATTACTCCATGAATCAGAATAAGATCCTTATAAGATAAACAAAAAATCTGGGGGAAACTGCTTTGCAGTCCTCAATAAGTGCTGTATGAAAACAGTCCAGTGTTCAGATGGAACGTCCAGACTTCCGAGGCTACCTGGTGAGTTGCTGCATAAGAGGAACAAGAGAGCATGAGAAAAGTTCATGGTTCAACAGCAGCCTGTTGCTGGTGTCTCTGCATTGTGACGGAGCTGGCACTGCTTCCCTGGTTTGCCCCCAGCCCTCTCCCTCTTGTTACCATTGCTGCTCTCAGAGATGTCCGTGCTTAATTCCCTCTTTCTCTCAATTTGATTCTCCACTGTGTGCTGGTGCTTCACACGCTGACGACTGCGTGCTCTCGCCTCTCTGAACATCCAAGGCCCTTTAAAATCTGACCCTAGTCACCCATGTCTCTTACTTCCCTTAGGCAGACAAATGCTCTGCTGTCCCCAAGCGAATGTTGACCACGATGGCTGCCATCACCTGTGCTTGTTTTCTAGGGCACTCACCGGACACTCGGCCTATGACGTGAAGCGGATTATTCCATGCTCTGGGAAGAGTGCGTGTCTGTGCTTAATGCAATCTTGAAGCAGACAAGTACCCACTACATGTTTGTTGGTGGCAGTTAGATGCAGAAAAGGGAACATGACCGGACATCATGAGCAGAAGACTCGTTAACTGCCTCCAAATAACGCCAAACTTAGCATTAGCACGGACGTTTCCCGTGGCTCAGACTCCAGTTTGATAGCTTACAGAAGATTCAAGTATATAAGGATGAATGTCAGTTTATTCACTGCCAGACTTAATTCATCTCTTTTCCCTACCCCGAATCAGGAAATGTATCTCCTGAGATTCTGCCCTGAATATTAACGGACAAACTCCGTCAATCTCTCATTACTTTTTTTTTTTTTTTCACTCTACCGCCCAGGCTGGAATGCAGTGGTGCGATCACGGCTCACTCCAGGTCCAAGCGATCACTCAGCCTCCCGAGTATCTGGGACTACAGGCATGCGCCACTACGCCCGGCTTTTTTTTTTTTTTTTTTTTTAATATTTGTAGAGATGGGGTCTCCCTATATTGTTGCCCAGGCTGGCCTGGAACTCCTGGGCTCAAGCGATCCTCCCACCTCCCAATCCCCGTGCTGGGATTACAGTATGAGCCACCTCGCCTGGCTGCAGTATCTTATTTTTTACTCTGTTCAACACTGACCCCACACCCCTTTAGATGCTCGCACCCATACGCTCTACCTTTCACATATAATTTTCAGATTAAGCAAAATACAGTTTATTCCACTTAATAAGAAACATCGCCTTCCAGATTTGTCTTTGAATTTGTAGTCGTTCCGATTATAATTTGAGTTCTCAAACATTTGAGTTACACAGTCTCTTGGTTCACTCGACAGGTGTTTAAACAGGTGTGCGTGGGTCTTACTACTTTAGCTCTCAGAGCCGGTCTTGTTTGCAGGTTCACAGGTAGCGCACCTCGCTGTCGCTCCCACCCCACCCTTAGTAACAGGGTTTGAGCAGGACCCTGGGGTGGGCGCTGCTGTTTCAAGCTCATTCGCCCAAGTACACCTTTCTACCTACCTTCCCTATCATCAGAGAGGTGACCTGACCCCAGCACGTGCGAGCTTGTCACGTTGGGTAAGTTCCAGAACCTTTTGGAGCCAGGATTCTCTTTCAGGGCCCTGGGCCCTGAGCTCAGCTAATGGGATCCGCGAGGCTCCAAGCGCAGGCGAAATGGGGGCGTGTTCCTTTAAGGCGGAACCGGGCGGGGAGTGGGGCGCCCCCGCGGGCACAGCCCGAGCCGCACCTGGGGCCCAATTAGCCTGGAGCGCGGCCGGGTGTGTTGAACGTAGCAACCGCGGGCGTCTGGCGTCTGGGGCGGGCGGCGGCCGCGCCTCCCGGGGCTCCTGGTCCTTCGGCCCTCGGGGGTCTCGCGGCGCTGGGACGAGGCGGGGCTGCTCCCCGCAGCCGGGGCGCTCGGCGGGCGGACCCGGACCCGGGAAAGGCGACCCCAGCGGCGCGGAGCTGAGCGCCCTGGGCGGTTCCTCGGGGAGGAGAGGGAGGCAGGGGCCTCCGGGGCTTCGGGTGCGGGGACCCCAGGCTCCTCGCCCCCGCCCGGGCCGCCTCGGCCGGATCCCCGCGGTCTGGACTCTCGGGCGGCGGCGAGGACGGCGTGTCCACTGTCGAGGCATGAAGGCGGCTGTGCTGGACCTTGGGTCTCTCTTGGCCAAACTCTTCGAGACCTCGACGGCGCCCCCCGCAGGCCCCTCCTCCAGACCCTCGGGAGGTGCTGCCGCTGCAAGGTCGGGGGGCTCCAGGGCGAGCACCCCGCTGGGCACCGCCCCGACCCCGACCCTCCTCCGCGCCCTGGCTCCCGACTCCCCCTCGGCCTCGCGGCGGGCGCCCGCCCCGCTGCTCCCCGCCTCCTACTCCCGGGGCTCCACCGCCAGCCGCCCCGCGGGAGCAGCGGGGACCCTGCTCTCGTGGCCCAGTAGCCCCAGAGCGGCTAAAGCCTCGCCCCAGCCCCCCACTCCCTCCGGCGGGGGCTGCTCCCCTGCACGCCTGGTGGTCCCAGCGCGGCCGACCCCGGGCCCCGGCGGGGCCTGGGCCGCGCTCCCCCGGAACCCGCGCCAGCTTGGCCCCGGAGAGCGAGAGCCCGGCGCCTACGTGGCCCCCGGGGCTGGCCCCAGAACCCTGTTCCTTACCCTGCCGGACATCGGCGAGGAGGGGGCCTCGGACGGCGACTCCGGGGATGGCGAAGCGTGAGTAGCAGCGTGGTCCGGGCGCGTATACCTTTTGCTGGGACCCCCGACCCCTTCGCCTGCCGCACTCACCTTCGCAGGTACACTTTAGGAAATGAAATACTTGTAGTAACTTCCATAAACCCCAGACACCCTCCTTGCACGTTTCCTGGATCCTTACTCCTTGGCTTTGCGGGCTTTCAGGCATAAGCTGTGACATGCTTTGTCTAACTTTCTCAGAATGAATCCTAAGGGGGCTTGAAGGAAAGGACAGAATTTTGTTTCTCTTCTACCAGAAGCATTGCTACTTAGAGCGTTTGTTTGGTTTTCTTAGGGACTTTTTGAAGTTCCTTTCTTTCTCTCAGAATATAGTAGGTATGCAGGGAAACAGAATGCACACGTCTGCAGCAAGTGTTTTAAGAAATGGTGAGACCTTGTGCTTTCCTGATTTCTAAGGACCAGCCCCTAGTCTTATCCCAAGTGGAATGGGTCTCCTTTGTGTGACATCTAGTTAATTTATATATGCCTAACACCATCTGACACAAATGGAATTGTAATGGCCAGGACATGTCTGATTATTACCTTAGAGCTCCTGAGAACTTGCCACAGTGCCCTGAGTTACTGCAGAAACATTGACTTCATGGGAACATTTTCACTGGGAATCGGAAGCCACTTCCCTAAACACACACACCCCCACACAACACCCCTTTCACTTCCGAGAGTCGTGATAAAAACATTGCTGTTTTAAAATGTGTTTTAGAACTAAGATGAGTTTTAATTTTTAAAGAGTGGAGCATATTGTTATTCTTGAGTGGGTAAATTTTCATCCTGAATGCTGCAAAGAAATAGCGAAATGGTCGAAGACAAATGAGCCAATTCGCAGACTGGGGTTTCTGCGTTGTAATCTAGTGAGGCCATTCCCTACTCCCTTCAAAAAATCCTGAGTAATTTTTGCATTCATACTGATCCTGACTCATTCACAATTTAAATAATCACAATTTCACAAAATTGCATGATACTCATGTCAATATGAAAATAAGCGGCCGGGCACGGTGGCTCACGCCTGTAATCCCAGCACTTTGGGAGGCCAAGGCGGGCGGATCACGAGATCAGGAGATCGAGACCATTCTGGCTAACACAGTGAAACCCCGTCTCTACTAAAAATACAAAAAATTAGCTGGGCGTGGTGGCGGCGCCTGTAGTCCCAGCTACTCGGGAGGGAGGCTGAGGCAGGAGAATGGCGTGAACCCGGGAGGTGGAGCTTGCAGTGAGCCGAGATCGCGCCACTGCACTCCAGCCTGGGCAACAGAGCGAGACTCTGTCTCAAAAGAAAAAAAAAAAAAAAAAGAATAAGCAGTGAAGCAAAAGGTTGTTCCCACTCATTAAAAAATACTATATTATGACATGTTTATCGGCTGATTGTTTTCCCTAAAATTATCAGTTAATTGCTTTTGGAAAACTCACTGGAATACATATACCTGAGGAATTAGACCATTGTTATTGGCAACTGGTCCTTAACATTTATGCAATTAATGTTTTATGAGCAAACAGATCTACACACTGACCTTAAACGCTAGTCTTAGTGCTTTTAACAAATAGGCACTGAAATATGCAGCATGGCCAGTGAAAGAACTGGTATTAGTTTCAATTCTTGAACATATTAGCTCATGTTTATATTGTGCAAATATTTGCCATAGACACTTTTTGAATATCACTGCATTTGGCATTATTTACATAAGAGATTATTCTGAATTAACAAATGCATTCAATTTTACGGACAATGAAGAAATTGAATTTTTAAATTATTATTATTTTTTGAGATGAGGTCTCCCGCTCTCACCCAGGTTGGAGTGCAGTGGTATGATCAGTGTTCACTGCAGCCTCAACCTCCCAGGCTCAAGCGATCTGATTCTTCTGTCTCAGACTCTCGAGTAGCTGGGATCACAGGTGTGAGCTGCTAGGCCTGGACAATTTTAAAGATGTTTCTGTGGAGACGGGGTCTCCCTGTGTTGCCCAGGCTGGTCTTGAACTGCTGGCCTTAAGCAGTCTTCCCACCTGGGCACAGCTGGGGTTATAGGCATGAGCCACTGCATCTGGCCATGAAATTGGATTTTAGGTAAGTGCCATGAGAAGTAATATTCACAGCTAGGTGCTCCTGAGTTTGTGTGCTCCTACTGTCTGCAGCTGCAGGTAAAGGCACACACAGGCAGGAAGCAGACTGGCCTCTGAGCACATACCATTTTTCCTTTCAGATCCACGGCTACTCACGTTCCCTTCCTCTCATCATACCCCACTCCTTTTTCAATCACTGAAACATAGGAGACGAAGGGGAAGGAAGAAAGTATTAAGGTCACTTTTCTTTCAATACTACAGACTGCACCTTGAAGGATTTTTTTTTCCCTCCTGGATTTCTGCGGTGGTGATTTATAACACCGAATAAACAAACATAAGACAATGAATTTAAATTTGCTCCTACCATCTCATCTGTCACTTGGCAGATAGCTGCTGCTGTTGGCCTGCGTGGTTAGTATTAAAATCAGGAATTTAAATTTCAAAAGCCTGGGAACATGGAAAGGGAGAAATGGATAATGTCAGAGAAAAAGAAAAAGAGTGATGAGAGAGAATGTGAACGCCTATAAAGGAAACGTAAACCTATCTGTAAGAAATGTGGATCTAATTTTAAGGCTGTGGCACTGAATTCGAAAGGAAAGCCCTACTAACAGTTTATACTTATTTTGACAATAACGCATACATTTTACATTTGCCTGATTCTGTACTTGGCTTAAAAAAAAAAAAAAAAAACCTCAAAGTAGTGAAATTAACTTGAGTTGGAAAATATGCAAACTCTCCTGCAATTTAGAGGCTTTTTTCCCCAAACAAAGGTGCTGAATAGCAGCAGGGGTTTTTAATCTGACCCGAGAATTCGAGAATTCTGCAAGTGAAAGGCCCATGGAACGGAGGCTGCCCCTTTTGCTCCACAGGACATACTGGCTGCACATCTGAGCCAGAGCCAGAGCCAGAGGCAGAGGATACTGAGCTGTCTTTTTTCACCTCACCGTCCTGCATCCCTAGATGTGTGATCCAACACCTTTGATCTTCACCTTGGCTTCCCTGTGCATTTCATGTATATATTATGCCTCAGTGTTTTTCGGTCTCACTCACCCCTCTTCACTACCTCTTTTCACACTTCTGGTTTGAACCACACAATACACCTTGTAAAGGTCTTATTCTCTTATTTGTTCTGCAAATCTAAGAATTCCTAGCAATACGTAGGGTGGATAGATTGGTAATTGCTGTGTATGAATGTTGGTAGAGTGTAAACTTCTAGTCAGGAAATATTTATAGCTTGTATAAGTCATGGTTGTTAGCAAGCATATACTCTTTTTTTTTTTTTTTTTTTGAGTGATTGAGTCCCATTGTTAAAATAACATTACTGTGGATACATTGCAGTGGCTGCTTGAATGGCTTGTCAGCATGGCTGGCCGTAAAGTGACTGGAGGGACTCATCTTGATTCCTCTGACACTGAGGCAGCCTCGAATGTGATGAAGCCTGTAGACCCGGAAACCAGACAAAGTGGATTCCACCTCAAACCAATTGCTAGCGGAGGAATTCTGGGCAGGTTTTTCATTTTTCCCTAGCTGTACTTTTTCTTTCATGATAATATGGAGGCAATAATACTTTCTGCATAGAGGTGCTCCAGAAATTAATTGAAATAATATATTAAGTAACATATGGCGAAATGCTAAAAAAAGTGTTATCTATTACTACCTGCTTCTTGGCAGAGAAATGAAAATTGAGAGCCATATTTTATTGAAAGAAACATTCTAGACTGAGAGAGAAAAATGATTCTTTATATTTAGCATGTGACTGTAATAAATGGCATCTTTTAGTTCAGTTATTTGGGAGAACAAATTATTGTACATGCCAATCTTTCATCATTACCTTCCCTGCGTGACTTACAGAAGATAAGGGTTAGCTTAATTAACATTGCCACGGAGCGCTGTGTAACGCCCAGAAGGAAATGCATTTACCACTCTGGGATCAAACGTTTAATCTGCAGAATAATCAGTAGCATCACAAATCGTACGTTTGGGTAGTCCTTGTCTTTCCTCCACGGAAACCCTGTGATTTATATTCACATCTTACGTCCATTATCAGACTATAAACTCTTTGTCCGGTGACACTTAAGGGAACGCATGCCCATGAAGGACACTTAGCAAATATTTATTGAATGGATGAAGAAAATATTTTCTTGCTCATATACCCACTGTCTTGGGTTTCTAATCTTACAAGAACCCAGGGGCAGTTTCAGTGTCTTCCTTTCAGAATAATTATTGTCTTGGGGCTCTTTGTTTCATTGTCTGGAATTTTTCCAAAGTCAGTAATGTTTTCTGCCGGGACTTAGCATTTCTCAGGGATGAACGGGGAGCTCAGTGTACAATTGTCATGTGACCGTTACTTTCATTAAAAGTAATAATTCAACTTGGTTTTCCATTTCAAGTATTTGCTTAAACCCAAGAAAACAATTTTGTTCTGTCTTATGCAGTAGACTTTTGCTGTAAATTATCCTCTTTCTTTGTTGTTATATTTCAATCTTTTTTTTTTTTTTTTTTTTTTTTTTTTTTCAGAGTTTCCCCCTGTCACCAGGCTGGCTGGAGTGCAGCAGCGCGATCTCGGCTCACTGTAACCTCCGCCTCCTGGGTTCAACTGATTCTCCTGCCTCAGCCTCCTGAGTAGCTGGGATATATTTAAATCTTGAACACTGTATTTGAGTTAGCAGTTATATGTTTTTTTGGCTGTGTGTTTAAAGAACACATTTTGAGTGTTTTCTAATTTCTTATCCAACAAGTATGGCCCTTGACTTGTGCCAAGCTCATAATGGCAGTCCTATGGGAGTTGAAGGCTTCAGCGTTGTGTGATCCTAACAGCTCATGTAAATTAGCATAGCTTTTAAAGCACAGACTGAAGTCAGATTGAATTTGATTCACATCTCATTTTATGATTCTTCTTAGAATGCTAACTAGGCATTCACATTAGGTACTTAACCTCTTTAAGCTTAACCTTCTCATTCATAAAATGGGAATTAATAATAATGCCTATTCAAAGAGATGTTGTAAGGATTAAAAGAGATTATATATACAAACTTGTCTCTGCGGTGGCTGGTACATAAGCACTCGATAAATAGCTGTTCTATTACGTGATACTCATTATTCTAAATATATTTTTATTTATTACCTACAGTCAGCATCTTTTGTACAAAATACAGTTTATTGCTAGGATCTGCAGTGAAGGCTGATGCATTCATTGTCAACCTGTATTATATCTTTTCCATCTAAGATCCACATGGAGCTAGATTTTTGAGTAATCAGGGAAAGAACTGGAATGGATCTTATCAAAAAGCAGGAAAAATAAGATAAATGATCCAAGAGTGGTTTCAGACACTGCTGTGAGCACACAGCTAAGAGAGAAGAGGAGGCCCGGAGATGATGCTGAGGGAGGGGAGGTGTCAGGGGTCTGAGTTCTAAAGAATATCCAAAAATGGGGCACATGGACACCTGGGGCTTGGGAGGGCACTGTAGGAGACCAAAGCAGTGTGAGCAAATGCATGGAGGCACAGAGTCACATGGCACGAGGCTTTCCATTTTGTTAGGAGCACAGCTTTTGTGAAAAGCGTTAAAACTACGGAGAGCCTTGGATACTGGGCTCTGTTTAGTAAACACTGGAAAGCCACGGTTTAGGTAGAGAAGTGGCAGGAGCAGGCTGCGCTTTAGAAGGGTTGAGCTAATACGCAGGAAGCTAGTAGGAGGCTCTAGGAATAAACACCTGAGAGGTATGGAGCCTAGGAATGAACACAGTGAAAAAAATAGCGAACTGACAAATCTCACGAGACTGGCAACACATAGGTGAGACTGAGGAAGTCAGAGGAAGTGCTGAAGATGATGTCGTGTGGCCGGGAGGAGAGCGCCACTCATAAAGGGGGGACCACAGAAGGTGTGGGTTTGTCACGCAGATGAGGCCTTCCCTCTGGGATACACACCTTGAGTTGAGGTCTAGGAAAGCATCCAGAGAAGGGACCTGGCACGGGGCTGGACATCCATGGTGGAATGTGGCAGGAAGTTAAGGACTGGGAGTATAAACAGGCAGCTTTGCATATACAGGTGATGGTGAACACACACAGTGATCACAAACTATACAACAGATGACATCACACGCCAAGCAAGGTAGGAGCGCTCCTTACTGTTGCTGCAGGTGCTTCAAGACCCTCTAAAATGAGGGGCATCTCCTTTCTCTGCTGGAACAGTGCTTCTCAATGTGTGTGCCATTAGCTACCTGCTAGCAGTTACCATGTGCCTACTTGTTCCCTGTCCACGAAGAGGTAAGTACAGAAAGGGAGAATAAGCATTTAGAAATTTTATAGCAATTGGCAGAGGAGCTTTATGTCTGTTGACTCTAATAATTAAACATTTGGATTCACATTTGTATATTGTTTTTACCATTTTATTTTTCTATTTTGATTGTATTTTAAAAGTATTTACATACAATAAATTGGAAAAATGATCCGACACTACACATAGTTTGAAGACCACTGAGGTAGACTTTATTAAGATACCTTTAAACCACACTGAGCAAAACATTTCAGGACACCAAGAAAAAAACAGCCAAATGTAACATTATCTTTTACTGTCCTTAAAATACCGGGCTAAGCAATATTCTAATAGTATCCTCTGATTGCAGATGAGATTCTTTAAATTGTTCAGACGATCTGGAGTTGAGGATGTGCCTGGTTCACAGTGTCTTTGAGCACTGCGGTCATCAGATGCAGCCTCCAGCCAAGCACCCACTGTCTGGGAGGAGGGAGTTTCCCACTCTTATTCCTGCTTTAATCCTAGCTTGTCAGTTTTTGTTTTGTTGTAACATAAAAACCATGGGGAGTAGAGTCTATTGCTTTCTCTCAGAATAAACCTTTGGATCATTCACTGTGAGGAGGGACAAAGGAAAGTGAAAATGCTAGGGAAAAAAATACCGGTTAACATTTACAAATACCATGCCACATATCCTGAAAAAAATACCGGTTAACGT
>NC_045436.1:3707772-3708178 GCF_002776525.5 Piliocolobus tephrosceles | reverse complement strand
ACCATGCCACATATCCTGAAAAAAATACCGGTTAACGTTTACAAATAGCATGCCACATATCCTGAAAAAAATACCGGTTAACGTTTACAAATACCATGCCACATATCCTGAAAAAAACACCGGTTAACGTTTACAAACACCATGCCACATATCCTGAAAAAAAATAGCGGTTAACGTTTACAAATACCATGCCACATATCCTGAAAAAAATACCAGTTAACATTTACAAATACCATGCCACATACCCTGAAAACATTTACAAATACCATGCCACATATCCTGAAAAAAAATACCGGTTAACATTTACAAATACCATGCCACATATCCTGAAAAAAATACCGGTTAACGTTTACAAATACCATGCCACATATCCTGAAAAAAATACCGGTTAACGTTTACAAATAGC